>NC_041393.1:362438637-362522884 GCF_002162155.2 Triticum dicoccoides | reverse complement strand
GTAGTCGATAACACAGGCATCAGCATCTTCAAGGGGTCTATCGAAGAGAAGAGGGGGGAGAAACAGTAAATACATAGCAAGCAAGTGCATAAAAGGACAACAGGCAGAGCTAGACGTGTTCTAATGCGGTGCTACACGATACCGGCGAGGGGGAAGTCAACCGGGAATGTTTTCCTAGTTCCGGACCTGTGTTAGACACATGACCGAAGGGGGAAAGTTCCATGTTCAACATGCTAGGGGCATGTGACAGATGAGCGGACCGTGTATTCGGATTCGTCATGTTTTTCTGAGCAACTTTCATGTAGAAAACATTTTCATCTGAGCTACGGTTTATTAACTAAGATTTTCTAAAGATTCAAAGTATTTTCTGAAATTATTTATATTAACATAAAAGGTTATTGCACCAGCATGACGTCAGCAAAGCGTCAGCAGGTCAACCACAGCTGTTCAGGTCAAACCTGGCAGCTGGGCCCCACTTTGTCATAGAGAGTGGGTTAACTAGCTAACTAACAGGGTTAAACAGCTAGGTGCTGCCTTATGTCAGTGGCTGATTAACCGATTAGATTAGGTTTTAACTAAAACCTAGTTAATTAACTTAACTAAACCGGACGGGCCCACTGGTCAGTGGCTGCAGCTCCATGTCAGCACCATTGACCGGGGTCAACGGGTGAGCTGGGGCCCTTGGGACCCACCGGGCAGTGGCCCTAGGGGTGGCCCCCGGTCGGCCATCTTTGCACGGCCGGCGTTCAGCCGTCGGCGACATTACAATGGCGGCGACACGCCAGAGTCGGCCAGAAAAAGGCCACAGAGGGGCCTATAGGCCGGCGGTTTGGACCTTCGGATGCGTGTCGGCGTCGCGCACGCGATGGTGACGACGGCCGGTGTCGAGGACGTTCCGAGCATCGCCAGCGTCGAGGTTTGCGGTCGCCAGAGTTGGGCGAGGGTGGAGTCAGCGACAGGGGGCACGAACGGAGGCACGGGTGGGCTCTTCCGAACGCGGGGTCGACGCCGCGTCAAGTGGTGGTAACTGGCGACGCTGGGGGGCAGAGCTGGCCGGAGCAACGACGGGGAGCACCGGTGGCGCTCGGGCCCCGTTCGAATCGCGTCAGGAGCGGCCAAGGGGTGCGGTTGGGGCTGCAGCTCGGTGTTGTTCACGCCCTGGAGGGCGCCATTGACTCACGCGGCAGGGGGGGGAGCGCGGACGGCGGCCATGGCAGGCGGTGGAGGTCGGCAATGCGATGGAACGGCTACGGCTAGGCAGAGGGATAAGGGAGAGCGGGGAGAGGAGGGCGAGTTCACAGTGGAGCCGTAGGGAGTGGTAGCAAGCTCGAGGACGGCGCGAGGTGGCCGAAATCGAAGACGATGGTGGCCGTGCCCGAGGAAGAAGAAGAAGACGAGACGGTGATGTAGTGGCTCCCATCCCAAATGGCTTGCTGTAGAGGACGTAGTCGACGACGGCGATGCTCGGGAACGCGTTGGCGAGGCACAGCATGGACGATGGCCACGCCGACGGCGATCGGTGGCGACGAGCTCGCGCGACCGAGCTCAGGATCGAGCGAGAGGAGAGGGGAGAGGTGGATCTGGGGAAGGAGAGGCGCAAGTAGGAGTGGGGAGTGAGGATCGAGGCGACACGGAGGGAGGGGATCCTTATCCCCTCGTCGGCGAGGCACGAGGCGACGAGCGGGTTCGACGGCGACCACGGGCGCGGGTCGGTTGAACAAGAGAAGGGGGAAGGCGACCGGGGAGGGGGAGTGGGCCGGCTGGGGTGGGCTGACGGCCAGCTGGGTCGTTTGACCCAGTGGAAAGGGTCAGTTTCTTTTGTCTTTGTTTTTCCCTTTTCTTTTTCTTTTTGAATTAAAAAAAAGAGAGAGGGAAAGATTTATTTCAGCATCCAAAGGATTTAGGAAAAATATTGGACTTGGCCCATTAATTCCTCCGCATTTTTAGGTATTGCCAAAAATAGTTTGGAGGCAAGAGGAATTGACTAGGAATTTTGGAAATTGGGAATGGCATATTTAAATGCTACTGAAAAACTAATTAATTTCCAGGGGCAATTTGGGAACTCCAAAGATTTTGGTTTTAACATGAAAAATACTTAGAGAATATTTGTCATATTGTGAACTATTTTGATTGCATGAAAGAAGAAGCAAATATTTGACATGCAATTTGAATTTGAATTTGAAGCAAATTTTGGACAAGTGGCATTTTGGCATGATGATCATGATGACATGACCTTTATTAGGGGGACATTACTATAGTCTGATGTTGGGGATGTTACAAATCTCCTCCACTAGAAGAAATCTCGTCCCGAGATTTAAGAGGTGGAGTAAGGGAGAAAGTCTCGGGAGGACGGAGCTCAACACAAGCTAGGTACCTGGGGGCTATCTCGGTGAACGTGGCATAGAGGCATCTCTCGAGTTGAAATCCAAGAAGTCATCGAGAGCAAGGTAAGAAGGTGCAATAAGAAGCTTCGACTGGGTAGGCAATCATTCGTTGCCTGGAACAGAGGGTGAAAGGGGTTCAGAGCAATGGGAATAAGTATTACGTCTGATACCAGAACATATCACAAGAAGGTGGCTCGTGAATTACATATGAGGCCAAGCGCGGGGAACAATTTGGGAAGACATGGATGTACAGGAGAGTCAGGTTTCGATCCTGTGGAACTGTGGGTTATGGGCCCACTATGTGCGTTAACAGCAGGAAGGCACTAATCAATTTGCACGATCATGATAGCAAGGCAGGTCACAGTATATCCTGTCAGTTATGTTGGCAACAACACTGGTACCAAGGGCGAGGGACAAAGAGAACCGTTTTCCTGCTCGTTAAGACGAGGCGGACGAATAGGCAAAGTTCCCGTCCATCGGCGGCTACCAGAATGTCATCAACAATAGTAACAAGGCCTTTCTAACATAGTTTGTACACCGAGGTGTTTACATAAGAAGGGAATTATCTCTGCTTAGATCTCATAAACCACAAGAAAGGTTAAACAAAACAATGGAAAAGAAAAGGTGATCATTAGATTAATCAGAACATTAGAAAGAAAATGTGTTTATACACAAGAATTGGGAGTATATCCTTCCCAAGGGGAAGCAGAGCAGGATATACATGATATGACAGCAAGTTCAAAAGCATTTAGATAAAGAGGGCGAGGTAAGAATCATGATATTACCCATACAATGGTGTTTGGATAATAGATGAAGAAACATTCGACAATGTGTTTCCAATGTTCTTGCTGATATTCGGAATACCTCAGTCGTGCTTCGAGGTAGCATTAACGTGGTGTTCCAAGTAGGGGTTGGAGTTGAAGATCACAACAAATACTCAAATAACAATTGCAGGAACAGCAAGGAGTCCAAGGTATAACCAAGACATGATCAATCATGTGTTGGATAGAAGACAAGGGGGTAGTCGATGATAACTCAATATTAGAGGGGCAAAGATGGTATTTGTCATCATGAATTTGATTGATATCCTAGAATAGCTCAGAATGTTGGTGATGAGCATGACACATTTGTCGAGAGATTTCGTGAAGATGTAGTCGATCGGTGATGACATCAAGTCAAAGGAATGATGAAGCGAAAGGTTATTGGTACCATGGGTACGACACAAACTCGAAAGCATGCTTGCTGTTCATGGCGAAATGATATGATGAGGAAGATCAACGTAAGCTTAGCTCATCATCAAAAATTGTGCTCCAGGAAGAAGGACCAGGTGGCACAGTTAAAATTTAGCACGATAATGATATAGTCGATCATTCTAGGACTGACTTGAAGGATTATTAAACTTGTAAGCAACAAAAATAGCTTAGAGCTATTGAATCGGAGTGCAGAATCGGTTCACTTATCGGTGTTCTCGAGTGACCAATAACTCGGAACCCGGGGCAATCTGAAATCGCTGAGGAGCAATACCAGATGAAGACTCATAGGAGGCAACATAGTTCTTTGTTATTCTCGAGATACCGGAGGGTAATACTGGAAGGAAGGTCAAGATAGAGGTTGCGAAGATGCATTGATCTACAGAAGACAAGTGCTTTAACTTGTCCGAGAAATGGAATCAAAGGGGAACAATCATGGTCAGAACCACGGTTTCAAAAGAGCAAACATAGTTACCAGATGAACTTATAACAAGGGGATTATTATTATCACAAGAAGCTTCCATGATCAGTGCGACATCGGGTCCATGGGCATGAACACAAAGTTCATGGTCAACTCCCACTTCTTCAATGCATAACCTTTCATTCACTCCTTGTTTTTCAAACAAATTGTAGTGCAGAGGATTTATCTGCCGAAGTACCAAAACAGTAAGACTCGGGAGAACTCTCGGGTTCACACGGATTATGGAAGGCATAAGTTCAACCCATCAGGGCATTTTTACGAATCTATACAACCATCAACCAAGCAAAAGATACGAGTTCAAAAGTAGAGTATCGGAGGCAAAGCAGATGATACAATTTACCGAAGGTATTATGTATCAGGGAAAAACTCACAAGACTTTGGATGTGAAGGACATTGTCGGATAACAACCCAGCAATGGATCTGGCGATTCACGACAGAGTTGATGTGACTATCGGTAATCAATCAGATGAAGAAGGGGATGTAAAGGCATCGGCTTATAGAAACGTCTGAATGATTCGATGCTTGGGTACAAAGGAATTATGATTTCAAGACGAAGGATCAGAAGCAGAGGCTCTGATCAAAAGATGAGTAAGTTGAATAGACTTAGAGGTGTACCCGATCAAATCTGGATTGGGCATGAACCAGCTCATATCTCAAAGGATGTCTGAGCCGGAAAGAAAATTTCCAAGGATTGATTGATGATTGCGAGTATTCGCACACACGCTGAATCCGTGGGAACAGAATCGCAATCACAAAGAATTTTAAAGAATATTGCTAGACAGATGGAATTAATCCTAATGCAAGCAGGCAAGGAGAATCAAGAGCAATAGGTTGCAAAGCATTTTGAAAGATCAGATAGCCTTTTCAGGTATTAGGAAAACAAATGAACAACTAGGGATGAATGAACCCCGGTTAAGTGAATTATCCGCAGTTCAAAAAGAAGCTGCAAAGCACAAGGCCACAAAGGATTCTCGGAACAACGGAGAGTAGTAGTGGTATCTCGTAATAAGAGGAGCAACTAGGGATGAAGGAACAAGCGGCAAGGATGTTATTTAGGGGGATTATCAGTGGTCAAGAACTGCAAGGCAGTTGGCATAGGGTCTCGAGAAACATCGAGGAGTATCCGCAGAATCTTCAAAGCAAGCAATCATTGATAATGTTGGGGCTCTCCGGGAGGAAGTGGGTACAAGAACCTAATGTCAGAGTTAGTAAAATGTTTAACCTGAATAGACGAGAAATCAGAGTCCCAGAGTATAGACGAGGAATAAAAGATCCTAATACCACCCAATGGCAACGTGGACCCGTAAGCCACACAGTCATGCTAGTAAAAGTTTTTGTAGTGACTAGACTCGACTTCGGCCAAGGAGTTGGAAAGGGGGCTACCTACAGGCAGTCGGCTCTGATACCAACTTGTGATGCCCTCGATTCAATCATACACTAATCATACACGCAAATGTGTACGATCAAGATCAAGGACTGACGGAAAGATATCACAACACAACTCTAGACACAAATTAAAATAATACAAGCTTTATATTACAAGCCAGGGGCCTCGAGGGCTCGAATACATAAGCTCGAATACACAAGAGTCAGTGGAAGCAACAATATCTGAGTACAGACATAAGTTAGACAAGTTTGCCTTAAGCAGGCTAGCACAAAAGCATCTATGATCAAAAAGGCAAGGCCTCCTGCCTGGGAGCCTCCTAACTACTCCTGGTCATCGACGGTCTCCGTCACGTTGTAGTAGGCGCCCTCGGGGCAGTAGCAGTCGTCAAAGGTGGCATATGGCTCCTGGACTCCACCATCTAGTTGCAACAACCAGAAAGAAGAAAGAAGGGGGGAAAGGGGTAGCGAAGCAACCATGAGTACTCATCCAAAGTACTCGCAAGCAAGGATCTACACTACATATGCAACATTATCAAAGGAAGGCTGTATATGTGGACTGGGCTGCAAAAATGCCAGAATAGAGAGAAGGCCTAGTCCTATCAAAGACTAGCATCTTCTGGAAACCACCATCTTGCAGCAAAAAGGAGGGGGTAGAGTAGCATAAAGTAAAGTAGTAGTGGTGTTATCAACCTCGGCCAGAGATCCTTTGTCGACTCCCTGCGAGAAAGCAATCCCAGAGCCACACTATCCATTTGTCATCACAATCCAATTCTCATCACCATCCAATTCTCATCACCATCCAATTCTCATATGAAGTATCCAGTTCTAGTTGTATCGATCGGGATACAACTCCGAGCGTCCGTTACCATAGGACAGGCTATTGATAGATGTTTTCTTCCCTGCAGGGCTGCACCAACTTACCCACCACGCTCGATTAACTCCGTTCGGACACACTTTCCTCGGTCATGCCCGGCCTCTGCCAAACAATACGCCGCAACCCGACCTAGGCTTAATAGGAAGGTTAGTACGACGGACTAAACCTATGCCCCCAGGGGTCATGGGCCATCTCCCCGGAAACTCCTGCATGTTGCGTACCCGGCCGGTGAGTAGACCTACCTACCTCCTTTAAAAAGGAAGGTGCTTACAAGTCCAACCCGGCTCGCGCCGCTCAGTCGCTGATGTCTATTAAGCTTCGGCTGATGCATACGACGCAGAACGCCCATACTATGCCCACGTGATGGTTAGTGCTATCAGGCCAAAGGCCCCTCGGATCAAATATCCAAATCGTAGTGGATTAGGAACGCGCGTAACAAGCAGACACTCACGAAAGATGTGACCCCATTACCCCATCTCGAGGACTTGCGGCAAGGGCTAAGAATGCCCGACCACGCCTCCTAATTATCTCACGGGCACCTTCCAGGTCAACCCGACTCCTCATCACTCGCAATTATGCTCGCGCGGGTACCCCTCAGGGTCGACCCATCTTTAGTAACATGGTTCATTGTAAAGTCATAGTAATCATAGTAACTGTGTGTCTAAACATCAAGGGGAAAACCCGAGGAATCACCCAGGTGAACTCCACTCGATGTAATCATCAAGGTGAACATAAGAGGAATCACCCCCGAGGTTCACACTTGAGGGGTTGCATGACAGAGTCATATCGGAAGTGGTTAAGGCGGAATCACCCTCGATGACCACAACCGAATAGCTACACTACAGGGTTAACATCATAAGTGCTGTAGAGGTCTCACCCTCGGCACTCGATAGTAACCCAGCAGTGCTGAGCAACTAAGGGGAAAGTGATGTGCGGTGCCGGGGCCTGGTCTTCGATCCCGTTGATCGGGTCTTCAATGATGAAGCAGGGGCAACAAGGACAAGGTGGGGGTCACTGATGGATCACTAACCAACCTATACTAAGCATTAGGAACACTAGGTAAGGTACAACAGCAGATACAAAAGCAGGCTATGCATCAGAATAGGAGCAATCAATAACAGTAGCAAAATCTAATGCAAGCATAAGAGAATGGAATGGGCGATATCGGGATGATCAAAGGGGGGAGCTTGCCTGGTTGCTCAGGCGAGAAGGAGGGGTCATTGGTGACGTAGTCAATCACAGGGATCAGCATCGTCACGGGGTCTATCAAAGAGAAGAGGGGGGAGAAACAGTAAATACATAGCAAGCAAGTGCATAAAAGGACAACAGGCAGAGCTAGACGTGTTCTAACGCGGTGCTACACAATACCAGCGAGGGGGAAGTCAACCGGGAATGTTTTCCCGGTTCTAGACCTGTGTTAGACAGATGACCGAAGGGGGAAAGTTCCATGTTCAGCATGCTAGGGGCATGTGACAGATGAACGGACCGCGTATTCGGATTCGTCACGTTTTTCTGAGCAACTTTCATATAGAAAACATTTTCATCTGAGCTACGGTTTATTAACTACGATTTTCTAAAGATTTAAAGTATTTTCTGAAATTATTTAAATTAACATAAAAGGTTATTGCACCAGCATGATGTCAGCAAAGCGTCAGCAGGTCAACCGCAGCTGTTCAGGTCAAACCTGGCAGCTGGGCCCCACTTGTCATAGAGAGTAGGTTAACTAGCTAACTAACAGGGTTAAACAGCTAGGTGGGGCCCTATGTAAGTGGCTGATTAACCGATTAGATTAGGTTTTAACTAAAACCGAGTTAATTAACTTAACTAAACGGGGCCGGCCCACTGGTTAGTGGCTGCAGCTCCAAGTCAGCACCGTTGACCGGGGTCAACGGGTCAGCTGGGGCCCCTGGGACCCACCGGGCAGTGGCCCTGGGGGTGGCCCCCGGTCGGCCACGTCGGCGCGGCCGGCGTTCAGCCATCGGCGATATTACAACGGGGGCGACGCGCCGGAGTCGGCCGGAAAAAGGCCACAGAGGGGCCTACAGGCCGGCGGTTTGGACCTACGGATGCGTGTCGGCGTCGCGCACGCGATGGTGACGACAGCTGGCATCGGGGATGGTCGGAGCATCACCGGCGTCGAGGTTTGCGGTCGCCGGAGTTGGGCGAGGATGGAGTCAGCGACAGGGGGCTTGAACGGAGGCACGGGTGGGCTCTTCTGAACGTGGGGTCGATGCCACGTTGAGTGGTGGTAACTGGCGACACTGGGGGGCGGAGCTGGCCGGAGCAACGACGGGGAGTGGCGGTGGCGCTCGGGCCCTGTTCGAATCACGTCAGGAGCGGCCTAGGGGTGTGGTTGGGATTGCAGTTCGGTGTTGTTCGTGCCCTGGAGGGCGCCAGTGACTCGCGCGGCGGGGGGAGGGGGGGTGCGGGAGCACGCACGGCGCGCGGACGACGGCCATGGTGGGCGGCGGAGGTCGGCAACGCGATGGAGCGGCTACGGCTAGGCAAAGGGATAAAGGAGAGCGGGGAGAGGAGGGCGAGCTCACAGTGGAGCCGTAGGGAGTGGTAGCGAGCTCGAGGACGGCGCGAGGTGGCCGAAATCGAAGACAATGGCGGAGGTGCCCGAGGAAGAAGAAGAAGACGGGACAGCGATGTAGTGGCTCCCGTCCCCAACGGCTTGCCGTAGAGTTCGTAGTCGACGACGGCGGTGCTTGGGAACGCGTTGGCGAGGCGCGGCGTGGACGGTGGCCACGTCGATGGCGATCGGTGGAGACGAGCTCGTGCTACCGAGCTCGGGATCAAGCGAGAGGAGAGGGGAGAGGTGGATCTGGGGGAGGAGATGCGCAAGTGGGAGTGGGGAGTGAGGATCGAGGCGACACGGAGGGAGGGGATCCTTATCCCCTCGTCGGTGAGGCACGAGGCGATGAGCGGGTTCGACGGCGACCACGGGCGCGGGTCGGTTGAACAGGAGAAGGGGGAAGGCGACCAGGGAGGGGGAGTGGGCCGGCTAGGGTGGGCCGACGGCCAGCTGGGCCGTTTGACCCAGTGGAAAGGGTCAGTTTCTTTTGTCTTTGTTTTTCCCTTTTCTTTTTCTTTTTGAATTAAAAAAAGAGAGAGGAAAAGATTTATTTGAGCATCCAAAGGATTTAGGAAAAATATGGGACTTGGCCCATTAATTCCTCCGCATTTTTAGGCATTGCCACAAATAGTTTGGAGGCCAGAGGAATTGACTAGGAATTTTGGAAATTGGGAATGGCATATTTAAATACTGCTGGAACACTAATTAATTTCCAGGGGCAATTTGGGAACTCCAAAGATTTTGGTTTTAACATGAAAAATACTTAGAGAATATTTGTCATATTGTGAACTATTTTGATTGCATGAAAGAAGAAGCAAATATTTTGACATGCAATTTGAATTTGAATTTGAAGCAAATTTTGGACAAGTGGCATTTTGGCATGATGATCATGATGACATGACCTTTATTAGGGGGATATTACTGTAGTGTGATGCTGGGGATGTTACAAATCTCCTCCACTACAAGAAATCTCGTCCCGAGATTTAAGAGGTGGAGTAAGGGAGAAAGTCTCGGGAGGACGGAGCTCAACGCAAGCTAGGTACCTAGGGGCTATCTCGGTGAACGTGGCATAGAGGCATCTCTCGAGTTGAAATCCAAGAAGTCATCGAGAGCAAGGTAAGAAGGTGCAATAAGAAGCTTCAACTGGGTATGCAATCAGTCGTTGCCTGGAACAGAGGGTGAAAGGGGTTCAGAGCAATGGGAATAAGTATTACGTCTGATACCAGGAAATATCACAAGAAGGTGGCTCGTGAATTACATATGAAGCCAAGCGTGAGGAACAATTTTGGAAGACAGGGATGTACAGGAGAGTCAGGTTTCGATCCTGTGGAACTGTGGGTTATGGGCCCACTATGTGGGTTAACAGCAGGAAGGCACTAATCAATTTGCACGATCATGATAGCAAGGCAGGTCAGAGTATAGCATGTCAGTTATGTTGGCAACAACACTGGTACCAAGGGCGAGGGACGACGAGAACCGTTTTCCTGCTCGTTAAGACGAGGCAGACCAATAGGCAAAGTTCCCGTCCATCGGCGGCTACCAGAATGTCATCAACAATATTAACTAGGCCTTACTGACATAGTTTGTACACCGAGGTGTTTACATAAGCAGGGAATTATCTCTGCTTAGATCTCATAAACCACAAGAAAGGTTAAACAAAACAATGGAAAAGAAAAGGTGATCATTAGATTAATGAGAACATTAGAAAGAAAATGTGTTTACACACAAGAATTGGGAGTATATCGTTCCCAAGGGGAAGCGGACCAGGATATACATGATATGACAGCAAGTTCAAAAGCATCTAGATAAAGAGGGTGAGGTAAGAATCATGATATTACCCATACAACGGTGTTTGGATAATAGATCAAGAAACATTCTACAATGTGTTTCCAATGTTCTTGCTGATATTCGGAATACCTCAGTCGTGCTTCGAGGTAGCATTAACGTGGTGTTCCAAGTAGGGGTTGGAGTTGAAGATCACAAGAAATACTCAAAGAACAATTGCAGGAACAACAAGGAGTCCAAGGTATAACCAAGACATGATCAATCATGTGTTGGAAAGAAGACAAGGGGGTAGTCGATGATAACTCAATATTAGAGGGGCAAAGATTGTATTTCTCATCATGAATTCGATTGATATCCTAGAATAGCTCAGAATGTTGGTGATGATCACGACACATTTGTTGAGAGATTTCATGAACATGTAATCGATCGGCGATGACATCAAGTCAAAGGAATGATGAAGCGAAAGGTTATTGGTACCATGGGTACGACACAAAATCGAAAGCAAGCTTGCTATTCATGGCGAAATGATACGATGAGGAAGATCAACGTAAGCTTAGCTCATCATCGAAAATTGTGCTCCAGGAAGAAGGACCAGGTGGCATAGTTAAGATTTAGCAAAATAATGATATAGTCGATCATTCTAGGACTGACTTGAAGGATTATTAAACTCGGAAGAAACAAAAATAGCTTAGAGCTATTGAATCGGAGTGCGGAATCGATTCACTTATCGGTGTTCTCGAGTGACAAATAACTCTGAACCCGGGGCAATCTGAAATTGCTGAGGAGCAATACCAGATGAAGACTCATAGGAGGCAACACAGTTCTTTGTTATTCTCGAGATACCGGAGTGTAATACTCGAATGAAGGTCAAGATAGAGGTTGCGAAGATGCATTGATCTACAGAAGACAAGTGCTTTAACTTGTCCGAGAAATGGAATCAAAGGGGAACAATCATGGTCAGAACCACGGTTTCAAAGGACCAAACATAGTTACCAGATGAACTTATAACAAGGGGATTATTATTATCACAAGAAGCTTCCATGATAAGTGCCACATCTGATCCATGGGCATGAACACAAAGTTCAAGGTAAACTCCCCCTTCTTTAATGCATAACCTTTCATGCACTCCTTGTTTTTCGAAGAAATTGTAGTGTAGAGGATTTATCTGCCAAAGTACCAGCAAAGTAAGACTTGCGAGAACTCTCAGGTTCACACGAACTATGGAATGCATAAGTTGAACTCATCAGGGCAGTTTTACGAATCTATACAACCATCAACCAAGCAAAAGATACGAGTTCAAAAGTAGAGTATCGGAGTCAAAGCAGATGACACAATTTACCAAAGGTATTATGTATTAGGGAAAATGTCACATCCCTAGCCTTGTTATGCACTTGGACTAGCTTGGTTGTTGCATCATGTATAATTTATTTGAAAGTTGAAATGGGGATGTCAGTGTTGGAAATATGCCCTAGAGGCAATAATAAAAGGGTTATTATTATATTTCTTTGTTCATGATAATTATCTTTTATTCATGCTATAACTGTATTATCCGGAAATCATAATACACATGTGAATACACAGACCATAACATGTCCCTAGTGAGCCTCTAGTTGACTAGCTCGTTGGTCAACAGATAGTCATGGTTTCCTGACTATGGACATTAGATGTCATTGACAATGAGATCACATCATTAGGAGAATGATGTGATGGACAAGACCCAATACTAAGCATAGCACAAGATCGTGTAGTTCATTTTGCTAGAGCTTTTCCAATGTCAAGTATCTCTTCCTTAGACCATGAGATCGTGTAACTCCCGGATACCGTAGAAGTGCTTTGGGTGTACCAAACGTCACAACGTAACTGGGTGACTATAAAGGTCCACTACAGGTATCTCCGAAAGTGTCTGTTGGGTTGACACGGATCGAGACTGGGATTTGTCACTCCGTATGATGGAGAGCTATCTCTGGGCCCACTCAGTAATGCATCATCATAATGAGCTCAAAGTGACCAAGTGTTTGGTCACGGGATCATGCATTACGGTACGAGTAAAGTGACTTGCCGGTAACGAGACTGAACGAGGTATTGGGATACCGACGATCGAGTCTCGGGCATGTAACGTACCGATTGCCAAAGGGAATTGTATACGGGGTTGTTCGAATCCTCGACATCGTGGTTCATCCGATGAGATCATCAAGGAGCATGTGGGAGCCAACATGGGTATCCAGATCCCGCTGTTGGTTATTGCCCGAGAGCCGTCTCGGTCATGTCTACGTGTCTCCCGAACCCGTAGGGTCTACACACTTAAGGTTCGGTGATGCTAGGGTTGTATGAATATGAGTATGCAGCATACCAAATGTTGTTCGGAGTCCCAGATGAGATCCCGGATGTCACGAGGAGTTCCGGAATGGTTCGGAGGTGAAGAATTATATATAGGAAGTGATATTTCGGCCATCGGGAAAGTTTTGGGGTCGCCCGGTATTGTACCGGGACCACCGAAAGGGTCCCGGGGGTCCACCGGGTGGGGCCACCCATCCCGGAGGGCCCCAAGGGCTGAAGTGGGGAGGGGAACCAGCCCATAGTGGGCTGGTGCGCCCCCCTTGGCCCACCCCCTGCGCCTAGGGTTGAAACCCTAGGGTGGGGGGGGGGGCGCCCCACTTGCCTTGGGGGGTACTCCACCCCCTTGGCCGCCGCCCCCTTGGGAGATTGGATCCCCCAGGGCCGGCGCCCCCCCTGGGGGCCTATATAAAGGGAGGGGGGAGGGGGGAGCCGCACCCTGAAGTTCTGGCGCCTCCCTCCCCTTGCTACACCTCTTCCTCCTCCGTCACGTGCTTGGCGAAGCCCTGCCGGAGTGCTGCTGTTCCACCACCACCACGCCGTTGTGCTGCTGCTGGAGCCATCATCATCAACCTCTCCTTCCCCCTTGCTAGATCAAGAAGGAGGAGACATCATCCGCTCCGTACGTGTGTTGAACGCGGAGGTGCCGTCCGTTCGGCGCTAGGATCTCCGGTGATAGGATCACGACGAGAATGACTACTTCAACCCCGTTCTTTTGAGCGCTTCCGCTCATGATCTACAAAGTGGTATGTAGATGTATCTCCCATGACTCGTTGCTTAGATGAACTCATAGATGGATCTTGGTGAAACCGTAGGAAAAATTTTAATTTTCTGCAACGTTCCCCAACAGTGGCATCATGAGCTAGGTCTATGCGTAGTTCTCTATTGCACGAGTAGAACACAATTTTGTTGTGGGCGTAGATCTTGTCAACTTTCTTGCCGCTACTAGTCTTATCTTGCTTCAGCGGTATTGTGGGATGAAGCGGCCCAGACCAACCTTACACGTACGCTTACGTGAGACCGGTTCCACCGACTGACATGCACTAGTTGCATAAGGTGGTTGGCGGGTGTCTGTCTCTCCCACTTTAGTTGGAGCGGATTCGATGAAAAGGGTCCTTACGAAGGGTAAATAGAAGTTGACAAAAATCACGTTGTGGTTATTCGTAGGTAAGAAAACGTTCTTGCTAGAACCCAATTGCAGCCACGTAAAAGATGCAACAACAATTAGAGGACGTCTAACTTGTTTTTGCAGCAATTGTCATGTGATGTGATATGGCCAGAAGTTGTGATGAATGATGAATGATATATTGTGATGTATGAGATCATGTTCTTGTAATAGGAATCACGACTTGCATGTCGATGAGTATGACAACCGGCAGGAGCTATAGGAGTTGTCTTTATTTTTTGTATGACCTGTGTGTCATTGAAGAACGCCATGTAAATTACTTTACTTTATTGCTAAACACGTTAGCCATAGAAGTAGAAGTATTCGTTGGCGTGACAACTTCATGAAGACACAATGATGGAGATCATGATGATGGAGATCATGGTGTCATGCCGGTGATGAAGATGATCATGGAGCCCCGAAGATGGAGATCGAAGGAGCTATATGATATTGGCCATATCATGTCACTACTATATAATTGCATGTGATGTTTATTATGTTTTATGCATCTTGTTTACTTAGAACGGCGGTAGTAAATAAGATGATCCCTTATAATAATTTCAAGAAAGTGTTCCCCCTAACTGTGCACCATTGCTAAAGTTCGTCGTTTTGAAGCACCACGTGATGATTGGGTGTGATAGATCCTTACGTTCACATACAACGTGTGTAAGACAGATTTACACATGCAGAACACTTAGGGTTAACTTGACGAGCCTAGCATGTACAGACCTGGCCTCGGAACACAGAGACCGAAAGGTCGAACACGAGTCATATGGAAGATACGATCAACATGGAGATGTTCACTGACGATGACTAGTCCGTCTCACGTGATGATCGGACACGGCCTAGTCGACTCGGATCGTGTAACACTTAGATGACTAGAGGGATGTCTAACCTAAGTGGGAGTTCATTATAATGATTTGATAAGATGAACTTAATTATCATGAACTTAGTCTAAAACCTTTGCAAATATGTCTTGTAGATCAAATGGCCGCCGCTCATGTCAACATGAACTTCAACGCGTTCCTAGAGAAAACCAAGCTGAAAGATGATGGCAGCAACTATACGGACTGGGTCCGGAACCTGAGGATCATCCTCATAGCAACCAAGAAAGACTATGTCCTAGATGGACCGCTAGGTGAAGCACCCATCCCAGAGAACCAAGACGTTATGAACACTTGGCAATCACGTGCTGATGATTACTCCCTCGTTCAGTGCGGCATGCTTTACAGCTTAGAACCGGGGCTCCAAAAGCGTTTTGAGAAGCACCGAGCATATGAGATGTTCGAGGAGCTGAAAATGGTTTTCCAAGCTCATGCCCGGGTCGAGAGATATGAAGTCTCCGACAAGTTCTATAGTTGTAAGATGGAGGAAAACAGTTCTGTCAGTGAGCACATACTCAAAATGTCTGGGTTGCACAACCGCCTGTCCCAGTTGGAGATCAACCTCCCGGAAGAGGCGGTCATTGACAGAATCCTTCAGTCGCTCCCACCGAGCTACAAGAGCTTTTTGTTGAACTACAATATGCAGGGGATGGTGAAGACCATTCCTGAAGTATTCTCAATGCTGAAGTCAGCAGAGGTTGAAATCAAGAAAGAACATCCAGTGTTGATGGTCAATAAGACCACTAAGTTCAAAAAGGGCAAGGGTAAGAAGAACTTCAAGAAGGACGGCAAAGATGTTGCCGCGCCCGGTAAGCCAGTTGCCAGGAAGAAGTCAAAGAATGGACCCAAGCCTGAGACTGAGTGCTTTTATTGCAAGGGGAAGGTTCACTAGAAGCGGAACTGCCCCAAATACTTAGCGGACAAGAAGGCCGGCAACACTAAAGGTATATTTGATATACATGTAATTGATGTGTACCTTACCAATACTCGTAGTAACTCTTGGGTATTTGATACCGGTGCCGTTGCTCACATTTGTAACTCACAGCAGGAGCTGCGGTATAAGCGGAGACTGGCGAAGGACGAGGTCACGATGCGCGTCAGGAATGGTTCCAAGGTCGATGTGATCGCCCTCGGCACGCTACCTCTACATTTACCTACGGGATTAGTTTTAAACCTCAATAATTGTTATTTAGTGCCAAGTTTGAGCATGAACATTGTATTTGGATCTCGTTTAGTACAAGATGGCAACTCATTTAAATCCGAGAATAATGGTTGTTCTATTTATATGAGAGATATGTTTTATGGTCATGCCCCGATGGTCAATGGTTTATTCTTAATGAATCTCGAACGAAATGTTAAACATATTCATAGCGTGAAGACCAAAAGATGTAAAGTTGATAATGATAGTCCCACATACTTGTGGCACTGCCGCCTTGGTCACATTGGTGTCAAGCGCATGAAGAAGCTCCATGCTGATGGACTTTTAGAGTCTCTCGATTATGAATCATTTGACACATGCGAACCATGCCTCATGGGCAAAATGACCAAGACCCCGTTCTCCGGAACAATGGAGCGAGCAACCAACTTGTTGGAAATCATACATACCGATGTGTGCGGTCCAATGAGCGTTGAGGCTCGCGGAGGATATCGTTATGTTCTCACTATCACTGATGACTTGAGTAGATATGGGTATGTCTACTTGATGAAACACAAGTCTGAGACCTTTGAAAAGTTCAAGGAATTTCAGAATGAAGTAGAGAATCAACGTGACCGAAAGATAAAATTCTTACGATCGGATCGTGGAGGAGAATATTTAAGTCACGAATTTGGTACACACTTAAGAAAATGTGGAATCGTTTCACAACTCACGCCGCCTGGAACACCTCAGCGTAACGGTGTGTCCGAACATCGTAATCGCACTCTATTGGATATGGTGCGATCTATGATGTCTCTTACCGATTTACCGCTATCATTTTGGGGATACGCTCTAGAGACAGGTACATTCACTTTAAATAGGGCACCGTCTAAATCCGTTGAGACGACACCGTATGAATTATGGTTTGGGAAGAAACCTAAGCTGTCGTTTCTAAAAGTTTGGGGATGCGATGCTTATGTCAAGAAACTTCAACCTGAAAAGCTCGAACCCAAGTCGGAAAAATGCTTCTTCATAGGATACCCTAAGGAAACCATTGGGTATACCTTCTACTTAAGATCCGAGGGCAAGATCTTTGTTGCCAAGAACGGATCCTTTCTTGAAAAAGAGTTTCTCTCGAAAGGAGTAAGTGGGAGGAAAGTAGAACTCGATGAAGTACTACCTCTTGAACCGGAAATTAGTGCAGCTCAGGAAAATGTTCCTGTGGTGCCTACACCGACTAGAGAGGAAATTAATGATGATGATCAAGGTACTTCTGATCAAGTTGCTACTGAACTTCGTAGGTCCACAAGGACACGTTCCACACCAGAGTGGTATGGCAACCCTGTCCTGGAAATCATGTTGTTAGACAACGGTGAACCTTCGAACTATGAAGAAGCGATGGCGGGCCCAGATTCCAACAAATGGCTAGAAGCCATGAAACCGAGATAGAATCCATGTATGAAAACAAAGTATGGACTTTGACTGACTTTCCCGATGATCGGCGAGCGATAGAAAACAAATGGATCTTTAAGAAGAAGACGGACGCGGATGGTAATGTCACCATCTATAAAGCTCGACTTGTCGCTAAGGGTTATCGGCAAGTTCAAGGGATTGACTACGATGAGACTTTCTCTCCCGTAGCGAAGCTTAAGTCCGTCTGAATCATGTTAGCAATTGCCGCATACTATGATTATGAGACATGGCAGATGGACGTCAAAACGGCATTCCTTAACGGGCATCTTAAGGAAGAACTGTATATGATGCAGCCGGAGGGTTTTGTCGATCCTAAGAATGCTAACAAAGTGTGCAAGCTCCAGCGATCCATTTATGGGCTGGTGCAAGCATCTCGGAGATGGAACATTCGTTTTGATGAGATGATCAAAGCGTTTGGGTTTATGCAGACTTACAGAGAAGCCTGCGTTTACAAGAAAGTGAGTGGGAGCTCTGTAGCATTTCTCATATTATATGTAGATGACATACTTTTGATGGGAAATGATATAGAATTCTTGGATAGCATTAAGGCCTACTTGAATAAGTGTTTTTCAATGAAGGACCTTGGAGAAGCTGCTTACATATTAGGCATCAAGATCTATAGGGATAGATCGAGACGCCTCATAGGTCTTTCACAAAGCACATACCTTGATATGATTTAGAAGAAGTTCAAAATGGATCAGTCCAAGAAGGGGTTCTTGCCTGTATTGCAAGGTGTGAGATTGAGCTCGGCTCAATGCCCGACCACGGCAAAAGATAAAGAAGAGATGAGTGTCATCCCCTATGCTTCAGCCATAGGATCTATTATGTATGCCATGCTGTGTACCAGACCTGATGTAAACCTTGCCGTAAGTTTGGTAGGAAGGTACCAAAGTAATCCCGGCAAGGAACACTGGACAGCGGTCAAGAATATCCTAAAGTACCTGAAAAGGACGAAGGACATGTTTCTCGTTTATGGAGGTGACGAAGAGCTCGTCGTAAAGGGTTACGTCGATGCTAGCTTCGACACAGATCTGGATGACTCTAAGTCACAAACCGGATACGTGTATATGTTGAATGGTGGAGCAGTAAGCTGGTGCAGCTACAAGCAGAGCGTCGTGGCGGGATCTACATGTGAAGCGGAGTACATGGCAGCCTCGGAGGCAGCGCATGAAGCAATTTGGGTGAAGGAGTTCATCACCGACCTAGGAGTGATACCCAATGCGTCGGGGCCGATCAAACTCTTCTATGACAACACTGGAGCTATTGCCCTTGCCAAGGAGCCCAGGTTTCACAAGAAGACCAGGCACATCAAGCGTCGTTTCAACTCCATCCGTGAAAATGTTCAAGATGGAGACATAGATATTTGCAAAGTACATATGAATCTGAATGTTGCAGATCCGTTGACTAAACCTCTCTCGCGAGCAAAACATGATCAACACCAGAACTCTATGGGTGTTCGATTCATCACAATGTAACTAGACTATTGACTCTAGTGCAAGTGGGAGACTGTTGGAAATATGCCCTAGAGGCAATAATAAAAGGGTTATTATTATATTTCTTTGTTCCTGATAATTGTCTTTTATTCATGTTATAACTGTATTATCCGGAAATCGTAATACACGTGTGAATACACAGACCATAACATGTCCCTAGTGAGCCTCTAGTTGACTAGCTCGTTGGTCAATAGATAGTCATGGTTTCCTGACTATGGACATTAGATGTCATTGACAACGGGATCACATCATTAGGAGAATGATGTGATGGACAAGACCCAATCCTAAGCATAGCACAAGATCGTGTAGTTCGTTTTGCTAGAGCTTTTCCAATGTCAAGTATCTCTTCCTTAGGCCATGAGATCGTGTAACTCCCGGATACCGTAGAAGTGCTTTGGGTGTACCAAACGTCACAACGTAACTGGGTGACTATAAAGGTGCACTACAGGTATCTCTGAAAGTGTCTGTTGGGTTGACACGGATCGAGACTGGGATTTGTCACTCCGTATGACGGAGAGGTATCTCTGGGCCCACTCGGTAATGCATCATCATAATGAGCTCAAAGTGACCAAGTGTTTGGTCACGGGATCATGCATTACGGTACGAGTAAAGTGACTTCCCGGTAACGAGACTAAACGAGGTATTGGGATACCGACGATCGAGTCTCGGGCATGTAACATACCGATTGACAAAGGGAATTGTATACGGGGTTGTTCGAATCCTCGACATCGTGGTTCATCCGATGAGATCATCGAGGAGCATGTGGGAGCCAACATGGAGATCCCGCTGTTGGTTATTGCCCAAGAGCCGTCTCGGTCATGTCTACGTGTCTCCTGAACCCGTAGGGTCTACACACTTAAGGTTCGGTGACGCTAGGGTTTTATGAATATGAGTATGCAGCATACCGAATGTTGTTCGGAGTCCCGGACGAGATCCCGGACGTCACGAGGAGTTCCGGAATGGTCCGTAGGTGAAGAATTATATATAGGAAGTGATATTTCGGCCATCGGGAAAGTTTCGGGGTCGCCCGGTATTGTACCGGGACCACAGAATGGGTCCCAGGGGTCCATCGGGTGGGGCCACCCATCCCAGAGGGCCCCAAGGGCTGAAGTGGGGAGGGGAACCAGCCCATAGTGGGCTGGTGCGCCCCCCTTGGCCCACCCCCTGCGCCTAGGGTTGAAACCCTAGGGTGGGGGGGCGCCCCACTTGCCTTGGGGGGTACTCCACCCCCTTGGCCGCCGCCCCCCTTGCGAGATTGGATCTCCCAGGCCCGCGCCCCCCCCTGGGGGCCTATATAAAGGGGGGGGGGAGGGGGCAGCCACACCCTGAAGTTCTGGCGCCTCCCTCCCCTTGCTACACCTCTTCCTCCTCCGTCACGTGCTTGGCGAAGCCCTGCCGGAGTGCTGCTGCTGGAGCCATCATCATCAACCTCTCCTTCCCCCTTGCTGGATCAAGAAGGAGGAGACGTCATCCGCTCCGTACGTGTGTTGAACGCGGAGGTGCCGTCTGTTCGGCGCTAGGATCTCCGGTGATAGGATCATGACGAGAACGACTACTTCAACCCCGTTCTTTTGAACGCTTCCGCTCGCGATCTACAAAGTGGTATGTAGATGCATCTCCCATGACTCGTAGATTAGATGAACTCATAGATGGATCTTGGTGAAACCGTAGGAAATTTTTTAATTTTCTGCAACGTTCCCCAACAGTCAGAACCCCCAGTACCCCCCCTCAAGACAACTAGGGTTTACTAAAATCTTTTTCAATGAACCTAAAATGCCCTCCTAAAATGTCCATCATTTTTGTCCTGGGTTAGAACTTCTGGCAAAATTGGTTCACATTTTTCTAGGACAACATTGGGTCACTGAACTAAATCATACTCTATTAGCATTTGGGCATTTAAATGCTATATAATATTTTAAACGTCCAAATAATCCCACACTGAAATGTCCCATGTTGGATATGTTCTAAACAATGGGCATGTGCAGTTTGGTGATTTTTGAAAATGCCAAAGTATTTTTAGAAAAGCCACAAAGTTACAGAAAATAGAAAACAGGAATTAAAACAGAGAGAGAGAGACTTACCTGGCGCCCACCAAAGCCCACCTGGCCGGCCCGGTTGGCCAGCCCAGCCCACCTCCTCGCGCGTCGTCTTCCCCATGCCTTCTGGCATTGTGCATGGCGCGCGCACAGCCGAGCCACGGCCACCCCCTGCTTCCACCTCCTCCTGCCTCCCTGCTCGCTTCCTCGACCCCCTGGAGACGCCACGCGGCACCCTCGACGCTCTCTCATTCTCCCCATGCTCATCCCCTCCTCTGGCTCCCTCCCCCTCTCTTCCCCGAGCGCTGTCGTCGCCGCCGCTTGCCATAGACGTGCCCGCCGAGCTCCCCTCGCCTCGCTGACCCGCCCAGGAGAACCGTAGGGTCGTCTTCATCATCTACGCAGAGCCACGCGATGTGTGCCGCCCTGCATCGCCGGCTACCTCGCCTTCTTCCCCCTCGGACACCGAGATCGCCACGGCCGTGCCGTCTGCTCCAAGCCTTCCCCGAGCCCGCATCGACGCCCCCTGCACTCCCCGTGAGCTCCTCTTCCTCCTCCCCCTTCCCGTTCTCGCTCTTGAGCACCGCAGCGACCGCACCGAGCTCGACCGCGCCCGCCGCCGCCACCGCACGTCGCCTTCGTGGCCAGAGCCATAGTGGCTCGAAGCCGGGCACACCACCGTGCTCCACACCTCACCAGGAGCACATAGCACACACCAAAGCCTCCCCTAGCGCCCTGAATCGCCTAGCCCGCCGTTGGCCGAACTCCGGCCGCTGCCGCGAGCTCGCTTCCGACGAGCTCGGTCCACCCCAGCTGCTCCCGATTGCCCCGTTAGACGCGGCCCGTCGCACTGCACCCGTAGAGCCTCTCCGCCGCCCATTTGGACACCGTGGTTGATTTCCGAGCCGCGCCGCCGTCTCGGTCCTTCCCGGCGTTGAGTCGCCGGTGGGTTTGACCTCGTTTGACCTGGTTTGACCCCAGTTTGACCCCCCAGGGTCACTGACGTGCGGGCCCATCTCCGTTAACTTTTAGTTAGATTTAGATTAGTGCTAATTAACCCTGACAGTTAGTTTAGGCACTAACCAGTGGGCCCAGGCCCTAACTAACCTAGGTTGGTGCTAACTTAACACTAATTAACCCTGTTAGTTAGTTGTTACACTGACATGTGGGTCCCAGCCGTCAGGATTGACCTGGGCTGGCGCCTTTGACCTGCTGACGTCACAGTGACGCAACGGTGACGTAGTTAATAATTTTCTGGATTTAAAATAATTCAGAAAATTCCAGAAAATGCCCAAAACTTCTAAAATTAATATAAATTCAACTGTAACTCCAAATGAGATAAATTATATATGAAAAATGATCAGAAAAATCCAATCTATCCATATGTACTTTTTTCATGCATGTTAGAACAACTTATGGTTGCTGTTTAGTACAAATGATATGAAGGGCATTTAAAACATCACATATGGAGTTTGAATTTGAATCTCTGATTCAAACCAACTTCATTTAACCTGCTGCTAGTTGCATTAGCTCAAACCATAGCATATTGCCATGTCACATTCATGCATCATATTGTTGCATTGCATTGATTGTGTTTCTTCTTTGTTTGTCGGTGCTTGTCCCCTCTTAGTAGACGTGTACCGATGATGTGATCGATGACACCGATGAAGAACTATACTATCTTCAGAAGTGCCACACAAGCAAAACCCCCTTGTTCATTCCGATACAATCCCACTCTCTCGCTCCTGCTCTGTTTTACTGCATTAGGACAACAACGATTCAACTGTTACATGCTGCGGTAGTTGAACCCCTTTCCTCTGCATGACCTGTCATTGCCACAGTAAATAGATGAAACCCACTAGCATGAGTAGGAGTTGTTTGAGCCCTGATGTGCCTACTCATTCATGCTTGTTTATCATGCGTGCTACTGCTTAGAGTTGAGTCAGGTCTGATTCATCGGGGATGAATTGGAATGTGGTGAACATGTCCTACTGTAGAGAGCTAAGTCTGTGAACACGATTTGGTAAAGGTAGTGGTGAGAGGCCATGTAGGAGTACATGGTGGGTTGTCTCATTGAAACCGTCCTCAGGAACTGAGTTCTGTGTTTGTGATCCATGAACAGCTACTACCACACATTGGGTTCCGGTAACTCGGCCCCTCTCGGCTTATTAATCAACTTGATCTCTGTCCAGGAGTTGCAACTAGTTTCTGGTGTTTGTAGGTAGTGCTAGTAGTCTACCAAGTGGCACCCGGTACAAGTGGGCTTGGGACAGACTAGGCACAGTGGCACGGTGTACCAAGTGGCACCCGGATGGTGGGCTTGGGAACCCTGCTCACATCGTTTGGGGCCATGAGCGACACCCCGGCCGGATCTCCTTGCGGATGGAACCCGAATAGGCGATAAACCTGGACGAGAGACTTGTGTGGTTAGTCAGGTCGTGGCCGACACCCTCGCTGGGCTTCCGCTTGAAGATTGCCGAGTACATGTCGTGTAAACGGCGGTAAGTGGTGAGAGCGTGTGTGAAGAAGTAGACCCCTGCAGGGTTAATATGATCTATTCGAATAGTCGTGTCCACGGTAAAGGACTTCTGGGTTGCCTGTATAGTTCATAGACAAGTGAAAGTGGATACTCTAAAATACGCAAGATAAGCGTGAGTGCTATGGACGGCGTTCTCATAGGGAGACGGGAGCGGATCCATAGTGGTGTATTGATATGGTGAATATGTGGACTCGTGTGCGCCACCTCAAAAGAGTTACTTCCAGTCGTAGTACAGGATAGCCACTGAGTCAAAGCTGGCTTGCTGCAGTTAAACCCCACCAGCCTCTTTGTTGATAATGATGCATATGTAGTTAGATCTGATGTAAGTCTTGCTGGGTACATTTGTACTCACATTGCTTAATTTATGTTTTTGCAGAGAGACTTCAGTCTCGCTAGTAGTACCGCGTGGACTTCGACGTTTAGCTTGTTACCTCAGCTATGGTCTTTAGCCCTCGGTAGGATCTAGTAGTTAGTCAGGCTTCTCAGCCTTTTTCATTTGTAGATGTATGTACTCAGACATTTTAAGCTTCCGCATGTGCTTTGACTTGTATGCTCTGATTGTTGGGTCATGAGACCCATGTTTGTAATATCTCGCTCCTCGGAGCCTATTGAATAAAATACTTGAGTTGTAGAGTCATGATGTGATGCCATGTCGTATTTGCACATATCAAGCATATTGTGTGTATGTTATTGAAATGCTTGGTATGTGTGGGATCTGACTATTTAGTTGTTTATCTTTGGTAGCCTCTATTACCGGGAAATGTCTCCTAGTGTTTCCACTGAGCCTTGGTAGCTTGCTACTGCTCTGGAACACTTTGGCTAGCCGGCATGTGTCCTTCTTCGTTCCTGTGTCTGTAACTTTGGGGAAATGTCACGCGGTGTCTGCCGGAGTCCTGTTAGCCTGCTATAGCCCAGATTCTCTGGAGTCTTGCTAGCCCAGTTGCTACAGCCTGGATTCACTCGCTGATGATCGACACGTTCGTTGCTGGATCATGTATGCCTGTCCCTATAAGTTAGTGCCACTTTGGGTTCACGACTAACCATGTCAGCCCGGGCTCCTTGTCATATGGATGCGAGCGACACTATCATATACGTGTGCCAAAAGGCGCAAATGGTCCCGGGCCTGGTAAGGCGACACCCGTGGGAATACCGTGCGTGAGGCCTCAAAGTGATATGAGGTGTTACATGCTAGATTGGTGTGCCATTGAGTCGGGGTCCTGACAGAAAAACTCACAAGACTTTGGATGTGAAGGACATTGTCGGATAACAACCCAGCAATGGATCTGGCGATTCACAATAGAGTTGATGTGACTATCGGAAATCAATTAGTTGAAGAAGCATTGCAAATTCTATGCCAAGCATCTTTTAAATTTTCTCCCTCCCTTTGCTTAAAATTGAGAATTTCATGTTCGGGAGTGATAACAAGGATAGGAGGACTAGCCATAATGACAAGGTAAACAATCTAACACACGAGCAAACAGAAAAAGGGCAAGCGGAAAAGATAGGCAAAGATTGGGAAAGAGAGGGCAAATAAAACGGCAAGGGTGAAGTGGGGGAAAGGAAAACGAGAGGCAAATGGCAAATAATGTAAATGCGAGGGAGATGAGTTTGTGGTGGGTACTGGGTATGTCTTGACTTGAGCGAAGACCTCCCCGGCAACGGCGCCAGAAATCCTTCTTGCTACATCTTGACCTTGCATTTGTTTTCCTTGAAGAGGAAAGGGTGATGCAGCAATAGTAGCGTAAGTATTTCCCTTAGTTTTTGAGAACCAAGGTATCAATCCAGTAGGAGGCTCCTCAAAAGTTCAACGCACCTACACAAACAAACAAAGAACTCGCAACCAACGCAATAAAGGGGTTGTCAATCCCTTCACGGCCACTTGCGAAAGTGATATCTGATAGAGATAGTATGATAAGATAAATATATTTTTGGTATTTTATAATATAGATGCAAAAAGTAAAGATGCAAATAAAAGTAGATTGAAAGCTTATATGATAAAAGATAGACCCGGGGGCCATAGGTTTCACTAGTGGCTTCTCTCAAGATAGCATAAGTATTACGGTGGGTGAACAAATTACTGTCGAGCAATTGATAGAAAAGCGAATAATTATGAGATTATCTAGGCATGATCATGTATACAGGCATCACGTCCGTGACAAGTAGACCGACTCCTGCCTGCATCTACTACTATCACATCAACCGCTATCCAGCATGCATCTAGAGTATTAAGTTCATAAGAACAGAGTAATGCATTAAGAAAGATGACATGATGTAGAGGGATAAACTCAAGCAATATGATATAAACCCCATCTTTTTATCCTCGAAGGCAACAATACAATACGTGCCTTGCAACCCCTGCTGTCACTGGGTAAGGACACCGCAAGATTGAACCCAAAGCTAAGCACTTCTCCCATGGCAAGAAAGATCAATCTAGTAGGCCAAACCAAACTGATAATTCAAAGAGACTTGCAAAGATAACTCAATCATACATAAAAGAATTCAAAGAAGATTCAAATATTTCTCATAGATAAACTTGATCATAAACCCACAATTCATCGGATCTCGAAAAACACACCGCAAAAAGAGTTACATTGAATAGATCTCCACAAGTGAGGGGGAGAACATTGTATTGAGATCCAAAAAGAGAAAAGAAGCCATCTAGCTAATAACTATGGAACCGAAGGTCTGTGGTAAACTACTCAAAACTCATCGGAGGGGCTTGGGTGTTGATGTAGAAAAGCCCTCCATGGTCGATTCCCCCTCCGGCGGAGCGCCGGCGAAGGCTCCAAGATGGAATCTCATGGATACAGAAGGTTGCGGTGGTGGAAATTGTTTTTTGTTGGCTTCCTGGATGTTTTCAGGGTACATGGGTATATATAGGAGGAAGAAGTACGTCGGTGGCCGCCTGAGGGGCCCAGAAGACGGGCGCGCCCAGAGGGGGTGGGCGTGCCCTCCTATCTCCTGGCCGCCTTGACCGCTTCTTGACTTGCACTCCAAGTCCTCTAGATCATGTTAGTTCCAAAAATCAAGCTCCCGAAGGTTTCATTCCATTTGGACTCTGTTTGATATTCCTTTTCTTTGAAATACTGAAATAGGCAAAAAAACAGCAATACGGGCTGGGCCTCCGGTTAGTAGGTTAGTCCCAAAAATGATATAAATGTGTAAAATAAAGCCCATAAACATCCAAAAGGGTTAATATAATAGCATGGAACAATCAAAAATTATAGATACGTTGGAGACGTATCAACTATTTGGACATTTTATCTTGCGTCCCACAAGATGTTTAAGGTCCCCAGCATAAGCATTAGATGCCTTTGATTTCCGACTGGGAAACTTACTCTGCAAAGGGAGTTAAGTATTCTTAACCACCCACATCTTTAGGGGTGGCTTAGAAGCAATGAGTCTAAGTGCGGCATCTGAGAACTTCGTCTTTGGATCCCTAGCAAATAGCCTTGTAGGAGGTGCATAATACTCATAAGAATAAGCAAAAAAGTTCTTGGTCTTAGGAACATAGCGGTTTGATAAAACACGCTCATATTCAAAAGTATGAGTATGGTTTCCATGCAAAACATTGGCGTTAGGGTGACTCAGGTGAGTCCTTTATCTGTATGAAGCCTTTGGTCTAGGATTTGTCTTCTTCCCCGGTGGTGTCATGATGACATTCACGGGAAGACTTTAAAGACCACTTTTGGGAACCCAGATCTTCTTAAGAGGTGGTCCATTCCTGCAGTTAATACCAATATACCTGGCAAACACTTCACCATTCTCATTTGTGATATCAGTGAGGCGATCAAATGTGAGCTGGACATTTTCATTGTCATTTCTCTTGAAGAGATTGCGAAGAACATTGATCCTTGAATCTCTTTTGGTGGATACGCCTTCGTTGACCTTGGAGAGCCAGTCCCAGACTAGCTTCACAGTTTCCAGAGCACTCACACGACCATACTGTCCACTTTTCAGATGACCACAGATGTTGTTCTTGGCAGTTGAGTCCAGTTGAATGAACTTCTTGACATCAGCAGCAGTAACACCTTCACCGGCCTTGGGAACGCCGTTCTTGATGACATACCAGATGTCGACGTCAATGGCTTCAAGATGCATCCATATCTTATTCTTCCAGTAGGGGTAATCAGTGCCATCGAAGACAGGGCATGCAGCAGAGACATTGATTATCCCTGTAGTCAACATAGCTAAACTCCAGGTGGTTAAACCGAATCGCACAGAACAAGGGAGCACCTTGCTCAGAATAGGCGATTTTTATGAAAGTCTTCAAAACATGAATGCTTTGAAGACAAACAATAGAAATGAACCTATTGACATGCAGCGGAAGGTAGACTACACTAGACAGGCCATAGTCAAGTAAGCAATGTAGTGAAAGCATGAAAACTATCAGCAGCTAGGTAGCATGGATCAGGATGGAAGATAGTATGAAGCCAAACAATAAATAGTCTTCACTCAGTGAAGTCAAATAGATCAGGAAAATAGGCAATGACTTCACGAAGGCAAACTGTAAGTAAAGGGAGAGAGGAAGGATAAAACCAGATGCTCGGAGAGGACAAGGGGTTTGTTGGACCAGTTCCAGTTGCTGTGACAACTGTACGTCTGGTTAGGGAGGCTGAGATTTAATAAGAAGACCGCGTCTTCACCTTATTCCCCTTGAGCTAAGAGCACTTAGTCCTCGCCCAATCACTCTGGTAAGTCTTCAAGGGAGACTTCCAAACCTTCACAGACTTCGTTCACCGGCAATCCACAATGACTCTTGGATGCTCAGAACACGATGCCTAGCCGGCTGGAGGATTCACAATCCTCAAGTGTAATAAGTCTTCAGTTCACGCGGACAGAAAGACTTCAGTGATGCCTAACACTCTTTGGCTCTGGGTGTTTTGGGCTTTGTCCTCGCAAGGATTACTCTCTCAAAGGCTTCGAAGGTGGGTTGCTCTCAAATGACAAAAGCCGTGCACTAACTCTAAGCAGCCACCAATTTGTGGTGTAGGGGGTGGGCTATTTATAGCCAGGAGGCAACCCAACCTGATTTGTCCAAAATTACCCTGGGTCACTAAGGAGCTGACACGTGTCCAACAGTCAGATTTCAAACACACGTGGCAGCTTGACTTGGGCTACAAGTAAAGCTAACTCATCCAGCTCTGGATAAGATTTGTTCTCATTGTCTTTGCTTGAAGACATAGGATCTAGTTGAGCATCACTTCAGTCACTCTGACTTTGTTCACTTGGACCCCACTTGACAGTACGCTGGTTCCTATGACTCAACCAAGAAGAAAAGGAAACTATGAAATAACTATGTCTTCGCACTCCATAGTCTTCATGCGATGTCTTCTCATGTCATAGTCTTCAATGTGAATATCTTCACAGAACACCATTGTCTTCAATGTCTTCACACATTTTTAGGGGTCATCTCTGGTAGGTAAACCGAATCAATATGGGACTACTACATGTGTTATCCTGCAATTCTCACAAACACATTAGTCCCTCAACCAAGTTTGTCGTCAATACTCCAAAACCAACTAGGGGAGGCACTAGATGCACTTACAGTTATTATGAAATAACCGCGGACACCGACCATGGACCAGGCCCACGTCTCTCCTATGTGATCTCAACCTGCCCTGTTGCTCCGCCACAAAGTAACACTCGGGGGCCGTCGGGAACCCAGGCCCACCAATGCCTAGGTGGAACCAACTGTCCCTTCAGCCCCCACATTCGTGAATCACTCGCGGGTGTCGGTGTCAAAACCGGCGGATCTCGGGTAGGGGGTCCCGATCTGTGCGTCTTAGGCTGATGGTAACAGGAAGCAAGGGACACAATGTTTACCTAGGTTCGGGCCCTCTCGATGGAGGTAAAACCCTACTTCCTGTTTGATTAATATTGAAGATATGAGTAGTACAAGAGTAGATCTACCACGAGATCATAGAGGCTAAACCCTAAGAGCTAGCCTATGATGGTATGATTGTAATTGTGATCGGCCTTCTAAGGACCATCCTCTCCGGTTTATATAGACACCGGAGAGGGCTAGGGTTTACATGGAGTCGGTTACAAGGAAGGAAATATAATATCTGGATCGCCAAGCTTATCTTCCATGCAAAGGAGAGTCCCATCCGGACACGGGCCGAAGTCTTAAGTCTTGTATCTTCACGCTTCAATAGTCCTGTAGCGACCCGACCCAAATGGATCGAAGTCTCTGTGCTTACGTGTCATCCCTAGATCGGTATGCTGACACACACAGTACTCGAGGAATTATAACAGAATTCAATCACACACTTTATTACATCGAGATCCTCAAGAGAGTATTTATTACAATAATATGGCCAAAGGCCATCTAAAACAAAATAATTGCGGAAGCATCGAAGGTAAATGAGTCCATCCAACTCCACGGCAAACTGAGTGCAGAATAACGACCTATCGCACCTTTAATCCTCGCCGGAAAAGTCTGCAACATGAGACGTGGCAGCCGTGTAGGTCAGCACATGGAATATGCTGGCAATTTCACACCTTAGAATAATAATAAAAAACTATCTCTATATGCAAATTTAGCTGGTGGAGGCTCTAAGTTTAATTTTTGCATAAAGCCAATTTTACCCTACAACAAAGGAATAAAATTTTATTTACTACTAAATTAAAATGCCATTGTTGAGAAGGTTCCTCCAACTCAATCCCCAAAATTCCCAAGTTATTAGTATCCCAATAATTTCATTAAAAAGAGTGATGAGATCAGCCAATAATTCACTTCTAGATACTCAAGTTGTCCATAACTGGGGACACGGCTAATCATGATTAGTTTGTACACTCTGCAGAGGTTTGCGCACTTTTCCCCACAAGACTCGACCACCTCCATGATCGGAAGATTGAGACATAGCCTTTCAGAAGCGTTTGCCCTTAACTCTGGGTAGACAGGTACACCTACTTTCCCCTACATCAGCTAGTCTACCACGAAAAGAGGTCACACAACTTACTCAACTATGCCAGAGCCCATAGTGGCTTGTGGCTGCACACGGAAGTTTCTAGGCATAAATATCTTATGATCCCTTTGAGCCTGGGTGGCGGACCTAGGGTAATCACACGGGTACTCCGGGATGCCCCTTGGGCAAGCACTGGTTTCTCCAGGTGCCCCAAACAATCCACCCAGATGTGTATTAAAGTTGCCACCTTAGGTTATCCCAAAATTATTAACTCTCACAACTTGCATGGATCACACATACCAATCCCCGTCTACGAGCATGGCTAAGCAATATGATATAAGTAAATTCCCGGGGTGATAAATGGTCATAGGTACCTACCACATGAACTACAAAGCATAACCACATGTTCCCAATCCTACTCATGCAATCTTTGAGGGTGAAACTAATGCATAGTAAAAACTGGGTATTGAAAAATTATGATCAAAGTGTGAACTTTCCTTGCCGACGTTCGTTGAACTGTAAAGATTCGTAGTAGCAAGCTTCGCACTCCGGATGATCTAGCGCAAGCAAGCAATAACATACATAAGCATGCAAGCAAAGATCCAAAAAGAAAACAAATGAAAGACTTCGAAGAAACTCCAAAACATGCAAATAAAGTTTCTGTACAGAACGAAATTTTTATAGTAGAAAAATATGTGTGTTTGGGTTTAACAGAAAGTACATGTTACAAGCTTCGATTCGCAAAAAGAATCACCTAAAACGGAGTTACGAAACTCGAGTTACGGCATAACGAAGTTTGAATTCAGATCTGTTTGAATTCAAATTTTAAAAAATTTAAAAAATATTTTTGGTTTGGTTCTCTGGATAGAGGGGATTTCTATGAACTAGTAGGAAAAAGAATCAACTAAATCGGATCTATAGGCTAAAAGATATACAAGAAACAAGAATTGGTATAGAATTTGAGATTGAAAAAAATACTGGAAAAAGAGAAAATTTTGGCCTGGGTGTTCATCGGACTTGTCGCCGGAGATGAGGAAGAAGGCGACTCCGGTGTGCTTCAATGAAGGACACGTGCGGGACGGTGAAGAGCAACGTGAGGCGGATCCGAGGAACAACACAGCGGGGTCGGTGTCACCTCCTGGCGTGGTGGAGAAGCCGTCGGAATACACGAACTCCGGCGAGCAATTGGCGAGGTTAGGGAGGGAGATAGCTTTTGCAAACAGGGGGCTTCGGACGAGGGGAACTGGGGCAACACTCTGAGCTTTTATAAAGGGTCAGGGGAAGCCATAGGAGAGCGGGGCGTTGCCGGAATTAATGTGTTTAATGGCTGAAGTATGAAGCATTCGTGGTGGCCATTATGGCTGTCTAGGAGGCGCACTAGGGGGTGGAAACGGTCGAGGGAGTCGAGGGGATTCCAATCAGAGGGTTTTCGGGGCAAGGGAGAGGAAGGGGAGAGGGTGGAACGCTAGGGTGGGGTGCTGGATGGATGTGCGTTCTCCTGGCTCTTCCATGAACGTAAGGAGGAAGACGACCAGGTTGGGTCGTGAGAAGGTTGGGCCTATTGGGTTGCGTTTTTTAACGTTTTTTTACATAAGCAATGAAACACCGAAAATACAAATAAAAACTAGCCTAAAAATCCCAGAAAATTCCACATAATTATATGGTCTTATATATGACCATGTGAACATTTATCCGGCCTAAAATGCAAGTTTTCAGAAATAATTTTTTTGCTAACTAATAAAGTAAAGTGCAAATAAAACCCAACAAATACATTTTGGTTCCAAATTAAGTTTCCAATATTTTCTTTCTGTTTTTGAAGAAGTCATTTTATCTTCTCTCTTTATTTTATTTTTGATATAATGGAAATGAATTTTGGTGAAACCAAATTTGATCTAATCTCCCAACTTCGAAAAAAATCAAAATTGGTTTTTAGGGAAACTTCCAACTCTCTCTTTTGGTCCTTGAGTTGCTCAAAGTTCCTTGGATCAAAAATCAAATAAAACAAATGGAGGCAAAAATGCATAAATCATGGATGCATATGAATAATCTATTTATAAACATCCAAATTGAAAATTGGGATGTTACAAACCTACCACCCTTAAGATGAATCTCGCCCTCGAGATTCAGGTTGGCTAGCAAAAAGGTGTGGGTGGTCCTGTCGGAGGTCTTCTTCTCGTTCCCAGGTGGCTTCTTCCTCAGTATGATGGCTCCACTGAACCTTGCAAAACTTGATGACCTTGCTGCGGGTAACCCTGCTTGCAGTTTTGAGAATCTTGATGGGCTTCTCCTCATAGGTCAGATCACTATCCAACTGTATGGCCTCCAGTGGCACTGTATCTCTCAAAGGAATATCGGCCATCTCCGCATGGCACTTCTTCAACTGGGAAACATGAAACACATCATGAACTCCTGACAAGGCTTCTAGTAATTCTAACTTGTAAGCAACTTCACCCATGCGTTCTAAAACTCTGTATGGCCGCACAAACCGTGGTGCTAACTTTCCTTTGACTCCAAGTCGTTTAACTCCTCGAAGTGGTGACACACGCAGATATGCTCTATCTCCGACTTCATAGGTTACCTCCTTGCATTTAGTATCAGCATAAATCTTCTGTCTGGATTGGGCTACCTTGAGTCTGTCGCGGATCAGCTTGACTTTCTCCTCTGAATCTCTAATTAAATCTGGTCAGCATAATTTACGGTCTCCAACTTCATCCCACATCAATGGTGTCCTGCACCTCCTTCCGTACAAAGCTTCAAAAGGGGCCATTTTCAAACTAGCTTGATAGCTGTTGTTATATGAGAATTCTGCGTATGGCAAATTATCATCCCAACTAGATCCATAATCTAGTGCACAAGCTCTCAACATGTCCTCCAGAATCTAGTTGACTCTCTCGGTCTTGCCATCGGTCTGCGGATGAAAGGCTGTACTGAACTCTAGCCTGGTACCCAAAGTTTCATGTAACTGATGCCAAAACTTTGAGGTAAATTGTGTTCCTCCATATGATACGATGGTCCTCGGAACTCCATGCAGACATACAGTCCTGGTCATGTATATCTTGGCTAACTTAGCACTTGTATATGTGGTTTTCACGGGGATGAAGTGGGCTACCTTAGTCAAGCGATCAACCACTACCCAGATAGAATCATAGCCTGATCGGGTCCTGGGTAATCCTGTAATGAAGTCCATGCCAAGCTTGTCCCACTTCCAATCTGGTATTAGCAAAGGCTGAAGCAATCCTGTTGGTTTCTGGTGCTCTGCCTTAACCCTCTGACATACGTCACATACTGCGACATACTCGGCAATATCCTTCTTCATACCTGTCCACCAGAAACTTTCCTTCAAGTCCAAATACATCTTGGTGTTGCCCGTGTGTATTGAATAAGGCGAATCATGAGCCTCCTGAAGAATCAATTTCCTGATCTCTGGGTCATTTGGCACGTAAATGCGCTGCTCAAACCATAAGGTTCCATGTTCATCCTCATGAAATCCTTCTGCCTTTCCTTGGTTCATCCTTCCCTTTATCTCCGCAATACCTTTGCCTAACTTCTGGGCTTCTGGATCTTTCCCAACAAAGTGGATTGAATTTCCATTGCGGCAACAAAACCTCGTGGTACTATCTCCAATCGAAGATCTCTGAGATCATCAATTAACTCCTGAGGTAGTCCTCCTGCTGTGAGAGTATTGACATAACTCTTGCGGCTCAATGCATCTGCCACAACATTGGCCTTTCCTGGGTGATAGTGCAATTTCATGTCATAATCCTTTATGAGCTCCAACCATCTTCTCTGCCTGAGGTTCAACTCCTTCTGCGTGAAGATGTATTTCGAACTCTTGTGATCTGTGTAAACATCACACCTGTTTCCAATAAGAAAATGTCTCCAGGTCTTGAGTGCGTGCACTACGGCTGCTAACTCCAAATCATGTGTGGCATAATTCCGCTCATGAGGTCGAAGCTGACACGAGGCATATGAAACAACTCTTCCTTCTTGCATAAGAACACCTCCAAGTCCCTGACGAGAAGCGTCGCAATATAATTGGAAATCCTTGCGTATATTCGAAAGAATTAGCACTGGGGCTGTGACCAAAGGTTTCTTCAACTCCTAAAAACTAGTCTCACATTCCTCGGTCCAATTAAACTTGGTGTCTTTCTTCGATAACTCTATCATGGGCTTCGCGATCTTGGAGAAATTCTCAATAAATTTCCGGTAATATCCTGCAAGTCCAAGAAAACTGCGAATCTCTCCGACTGAGGTGGGTGCCTTCCATTAGGTGACGGCTTCAACCTTGGAGGGGTCTACTGCTATTCCTTCTCCTGATATAACATGTCCGAGAAATCCGACTTCCTTCAACCATAATTCACACTTGCTGAACTTTGCGTATAATTGATGTTCCCTGAGCTTCTCTAGAACCAAGCGCAAATGTTCCTTGTGTTCTTCTTCATTCTTCGAGTAAATCAATATGTCATCAATGAATACCACAACAAACTTATCCAAGAACTCTATGAATACCTTATTCATCATACTCATAAAATAGGCAGCGGCATTAGTCAAACCAAAAGACATGACCGTGTACTCATAAAGTCCGTATCTCATGGTAAAAGCTGTCTTGGGTATATCCTGTTCTCGAATCTTCAGCTGGTGATATCGTGATCGAAGATCGATCTTGGAGAAAAGTTTTGCTCCTTGTAGCTGGTCAAACAAACCATTGATCATTGGTAGAGGGTACTTGTTCTTAATCGTCACCACGTTTAGCGCACGATAATCTACAACCATTCTCAAGGTTCCATCCTTCTTCTCAACTAGAAGCACTGGGGCTCCCCATGGTGATGAACTCGGTCGAATATAACCTTTCTCCAATAATTCCTTAATCTGCTTCTTAATTTCCTCCAGATCATTTGTGGGCATCCGGTATGGTCTCTTGGATATTGGTCCGGTGCCTGGTAACAATTTGATCAAAAACTCTATGTCCCGATCCGGTGGCATGCCGTGCAATTCCTCGGGGAATACATCGAGATAATCCTTCACAACTGGTACCTCCTCCTGAAAAACTCCCGAAAGAGAATTCACTTGAGTCCTCTTTGGCGTATGCCTCGACACATACTTGACCGCTTCCCCTCTGGGGTGGTGAGAAGAATCGACTTACTAGCACAATCAATATTCCCTTCATACTTGGATAGCCAGTCCATGCCTAGGATCACGTCCAATCCTTGGGATTCTAGGATAATGAGGTCGGTGGGGAAAACGTGTCTCCCTATGGTCAATGGTAACTGAAAACATCCCCGACTAGCCATATACTCTGCTCCTGGGGAACTCACTAATATGGTGACTTAAGGGCTACGGTCGGCAACTTCAACTTATCCACAAACCCCCTTGATATGAATGAATGTGATGCACCAGTGTCAAAAAGAACAAGGGCTGTAAATGAATTAACCAAGAACTTACCAACAGCGATGTCAGGCTGGTCATAAACTTCCTCCACATTGACATGGTTCACCTGACCTCTGGTGAAAGGATTGGGCTTCTTGCCTCAGAGCTTCCATTTACATTCCCGTTCTTCGCCTTAGGTCAATCGGTGGTGTAGTGTCCAGTTTTCCCGCACTTGAAACAGGTAATGGGGCTCAGATCCTTCTTTGCCGGTGTAGCGGGGTTGGACTGATGTTGATTGTTGTTTCCTCCATTCCCATTTCCATTCCTATGGCCATTATGGTTGTGTCCATTCCCTCCATGATGTGAATGTCCTCCATGGTTATGGTGAGTGTGTCCACCATACTTGCCGGATCCTGATCCATTATTTCCCGAGTACGGGGTATAGCGAGGCTTCTGCTGAACACCAGAGTTGTACTTTCCATGTCCGTACTTCCTCTTGCGATTCTCCACCTGTTGCTGCTTGCCTTCCAGAATGAGAGCCTTGTCGACCAACTCTTGATAATTGTTAAAGGTAGCCACAGTCAACTAAAGTCCCAGATCATCGTTTAGTCCCTCCAGAAATTTCTCCTGCTTAGCGGCATCATCGGCCACATCTCCGGGAGCATACCTGGATAACTTGCTAAATTCCTCCACATAATCACCAACAGAACGATTTCCCTGACGTAAGTTGCGGAACTCACGCTTCTTCAGACTCATAGCTCCGGCTGAAACATGTGCGATACGGAACGCCTGCTGGAACTGATCCCAAGTCACATTGGCTATGGGGAATGTGGTGGTGTAATTCTCCCACCACGAGGCTGCTGGTCCATCCAGTTGATGTGCGGCAAAGCGCACCTTCTCAGCGTCAGTGCATCCTGCAGTGGTCAGCTCTCTTCTGATCTTGCGAAGCCAGTCATCTGCAATGATCGGCTCTGTGCTGCTAGAGAACACTGGTGGATTCAACCTCAAGAAACGGGTAAGGTTGTCAACCGGGTGTGGTGGCGGTGGGTTGTTGTTGTTCTGGTTCTGATTCTGGATGAGTAGCCGCATGAGGGTATTCTGGTTCTGGATCAACTGGGTAAGTTCCGGTGGGAATTCCGGGTCACGTCTTGGAGGCATCTGTTAGGTTTAGAGTGGATGAGAAATTAGAATGGAATAAGGGCCTAATGAGAGAAATCACTACCCATATGCTTATGATAGCAAGAAAACTTCAAATCAATCAATTCACACAGATCACACCACACAAGCAAAAGCCTACAGGTACGGTCATATCCACAAGAGATATGACCTCTTCATACTACCGCAATCATTCGTTGGACTCAACTTGGTAGTGGTGGTCTAAACTAAATCTTCTCAAATCAAAGTCGACTCTAGCTTCTTCTTCTTCGTCGTCAATGATGTCTCCATAGGTCATGGTCTCCTCGGGCTGAGCAACTTGGTGATGGGGTTCAACAACTATTTTATTGAAGTGGAGAAGAGATAGAAATGAATAGAGATGAGTATAGACCAATGGATATTGAAGGAAGTCGTAAAATAGAGTTTTCTTCCTATGGCTTTCCATTTCCTAGTGGTCGCGTCCTATAGTCAGCGTGTGCTCTGATACCATCTTGTAGTGACCCGACCCAAATGGATCGAAGTCTCTGTGCTTACGTGTCATCCCTGGATCGGTATGCTGACACACACAGTACTCGAGGAATTATAACAGAATTCAATCACACACTTTATTACATCGAGATCCTCAAAAGAGTATTTATTACAATAATATGGCCAAAGGCCATCTAAAACAAAATAACTGCGGAAGCATCGAAGGTAACTGAGTCCATCCAACTCCACGGCAAACTGAGTGCAGAACAACGACCTATCGCACCTTTAAACCTCGCCGGAAAAGTCTGCAACATGAGACGTTGCAGCCGTGTAGGTCAGCACATGGAATAGCTGGCGATTTCACACCTTAGAATAATAATAAAAAACTATCTCTATATGCAAATTTAGCTGGTGGAGGCTCTAAGTTTAATTTTTGCATAAAGCCAATTTTACCCTACAACAAAGGAATAAAATTTTATTTACTACTAAATTAAAATGCCATTGTTGAGAAGGTTCCTCCAACTCAATCCCCAAAATTCCCAAGTTATTAGCATCCCAATAATTTCATTAAAAAGAGTGATGAGATCAGCCAATAATTCACTTCTAGATACTCAAGTTGTCCATAACCGGGGACACGGCTAATCATGATTAGTTTGTACACTCTGCAGAGGTTTGCGCACTTTTCCCCACAAGACTCGACCACCTCCATGATCGGAAGATCGAGACATAGCCTTTCAGAAGCGTTTTCCCTTAACTCTGGGTCGACCGGTACACCTACTTTCCCCTACATCAGCTAGTCTACCACGGAAAGAGGTCACACAACTTACTCAACTATGCCAGAGCCCATAATGACTTGTGGCTGCACACAGAAGTTTCTAGGCATAAAATATCTTATGATCCCTTTGAGCCTGGGTGGCGGACCTAGGGTAATCACACGGGTACTCCGGGATTCCCCTTGGGAAAGCACTGGTTTCTCCAGGTGCCCCAAACAATCCACCCAGATGTGTATTAAAGTTGCCACCTTAGGTTATCCCAAAATTATTAACTCTCACAACTTGCATGGATCACACATACCAATCCCCGTCTACGAGCATCGCTAAGAAATATGATATAACGTAAATTCTCGGGGTGATAAAAGGTCATAGGTTCTTACCACATGAACTACAAAGCATAACCACATGTTCCCAATCCTACTCATGCAATCTTTGAGGGTGAAACTAATGCATAGTAAAAACTAGGTATTGAAAAATTATGATCAAAGTGTGAACTTGCCTTGCCGACGTTCGTTGAACTGTAAAGATTCGTAGTAGCAAGCTTCGCACTCCGGATGATCTAGCGTAAGCAAGTAATAACATACATAAGCATGCAAGCAAAGATCCAAAAAGAAAACAAATGAAAGACTTTGAAAAAACTCCAAAACATCCAAATAAAGTTTCTGTACAGAATGAAATTTTTATAGTAGAAAAAATATGTGTGTTTGGGTTTAACAGAAAGTACATGTTACGAGCTTCGATTCGCAAAAATAATCACCTAAAACGGAGTTACGAAACTCGAGTTACGGCCTAACGAAGTTTGAATTCAGATCTGTTTGAATTCAAATTTTAAAAAATTTAAAAAATATTTTTCGTTTGGTTCTCTGGATAGAGGGGATTTCTATGAACTAGCAGGAAAAAGAATCAACTAAATCGGATCTATAGGCTAAAAGATATACAAGAAACAAGGATTGGTATAGAATCTGAGATTGAAAAAAATACTGGAAAAGGAGAAAAAATTGGCCTGGGTGTTCACCGGACTTGTCGCCGGAGATGAGGAAGAAGGACACCTGCGGGACGGTTAAGAGCAACGTGAGGCGGATCCGAGGAAAAACACAGCGGGGTCGGTGTCGCCTCCTGGCGTGGTGGAGAAGCCGCCGGAATACACGAACTCCGGCGAGCAATTGGCGAGGTTAGGGAGGGAGATAGCTTTTGCAAACAGGGGGCTTCGGACGAGGGAAACCGGGGCAACACTCTGAGCTCTTATAGAGGGTCAGGGGAAGCCAGAGGAGAGCGGGGCGTTGCCGGAATTAATGTGTTTCATGGCTGCAGTATGAAGCGTTCGTGGTGGCCATTATGGCTGTCTAGGAGGCGCACTAGGGGGTGGAAACGGTCGAGGGAGTCGAGGGGATTCTATTCAGAGGGTTTTCGGGGCGAGGGAGAGGAAGGGGATAGGGTGGGGCGCTAGGGTGGGGTGCTGGATGGATGTGCGTTCTCCTGGCTCTTCCATGAACGTAAGGAGGAAGACGACCAGGTTGGGTCGTGAGAAGGTTGGGCCTATTGGGCTGCGTTTTTTAACGTTTTTTTACAGAAGCAATGAAACACCGAAAATACAAATAAAAACTAGCTTAAAAATCCCAGAAAATTTCACATAATTATATGGTTTTATATATGACCATGTGAACATTTATCCGGCCTAAAATGCAAGTTTTCAGAAATAAACATTTTGCTAACTAATAAAGTAAAGTGCAAATAAAACCCAACAAATACATTTTGGTTCCAAATTCAATTTCCAATATTTTCTTTCTGTTTGTGAAGAAGTCATTTTATCTTCTCTCTTTATTTTATTTTTGATATAATGGAAATGAATTTTGGTGAAACCAAATTTGATCCAATCTCCCAACTACGAAAAAAATTCAAAATTGGTTTTTAGGGAAACTTCCAACTCTCTCTTTTGGTCCTTTAGTTGCTCAAAGTTCCTTCGATCAAAAATCAAATAAAACAAATGGAGGCAAAAATGCATAAATCATGGATGCATATGAAAAATCTATTTATAAACATCCAAATTGAAAATTGGGATGTTACAAGTCCGGACGATGTATACAGTCCGGCTGTCCGGATACCCCCTAATCCAGGACTCCCTCAGTACCCCCTGAACCAGGCTTCAATGACGATGAGTCCGGCGCGCAGTCTTGTCTTTGGCATTGCAAGGCGGGTTCCTCCTTCCAAATACTCCAAGGTTATTATCGAACACATAGACCGTGTCTGGATCTGCAAGATAATCTTCACACACCATAGTAAGGAACATAGTATAAATCCGTTCTGCTGGCAATTTTTATACGACGTGCCCTTGCATCGTGGCCTGGTCCAACATGGACCGGCGTCTCCTGCTCTACCTCGACTCGCATTGCGAGGCGGTTTTATTGGCACGTCCTGCCAAAGCAGAGATCGTGTTCCTCTTAATACGGGATCTTCATCAATGTGGGCATATGTGATCCCACGGCGACCGTTGGTATGATTCCGTGTATTTTAGATAAGTCTCAAGCGGTCACGCTGAGGAATCTTGGAATTCATCCCTTTTATAAAGGGGTCAAGGCCTACGCCTCTTCTCCACCTCTCCTTCCCCTTCTCGCACCTCGAGCTCCAGCACTCAAAACCTAAGCTCCAACATCCCAGATCCCCCAGTATGTCCGGACTAACGCAACAGGCCGGTGGGTGGCCTCCTCGATTCAAGAGGAGGACATTGCGAAGTTAGGGAGGTTGGATACCTGACCGCCGATATCCAACACAGGCTTCCTGCTCTGGGGCAAGTTATCCCCACGCCGGAGCCCAACGAGAGCATCGTGTTTGTCCCTCACTTCCTCCGAGGCCTAGGCCTCACCCTCGACCCCTTTTTGAGGGGGCTCATGTTCTACTATGGCTTGGATTTCCATGATCTGGCTCCAGACGCCGTCCTCCATATCTCGTCGTTCATTATCATGTGCGAGGCTTTTCTCCACGTCAACCCACACTTTGTCTTATGGCTTAAGACCTTCAATGTGAAGCCGAAGATGATCGAGGGGCAACATGCAGAGTGCGGAGGTGACATATTAAGCAAGAACGCCGATGCCCCATGGCCAGAGGGTTCTTTACCACAAGTATCCGATGTGTGGCAATGGAGGTGGTTTTATGTCACAGCTCCCAGAGGCACAAAGTGGGTAGCTGCCCCCGAGTTCCACTCAGGCCCTTCGTCACAGTTAGCGTCTTGGACCGACGTAGGATGAAATTATGGGCCTGCTGGCGATGTACCAAAACTGCAGAATCGTATCCGGGAGCTTATTGAAAGGGACATAAATCTTGTCAGCATAATGCAAGTGATGCTAATCCGGCGGATGTTGTCGTGCAAACATTGGCCTTCCGGATGTGGGAGTTTAATCCGGAGGGTCCGCGGACTATTAAGCACTTCTTCGGCCTGAAGCTCGAAGGAATGTGTAATTTATTCTTTGGACCTCAAGTACAGTGTCCGGACACCACCGAGGATGCGGGCCTAAGCTACAATCGCCTAGATGCCCAAGTAAGTAACCCTAAAGCCGGACACTTCATTTATATTTATCATAACTATTATTCTGAAAATCCTTCCGTGGCCAGGAATGGCTCAACAAGGCGGAGAGAATCAGGTGTCCGGCGCCACTTCCTGAAGGCTCGCCTGGTCCAACCATTGCAAAGATGCTGGGCCGGGCGCTCAGCAAAATCCCTTCAGGGAGAGGCGAAGGAAAGGGCAATGAAGCTGAACTTCACGCGCTATGCATCCAGACCGGGGAAATCGCTACCCATCCTATGGAGGATAGCCGGGAAGGGGAGGTCAAAGCCTCCTCCCCACGCGGGAAGAAGAGGGCCGGCTCCGAAGATTTGGAGGCGGAGACTCCCAAGCAAGGGAAGAAAGCATCACCAGGGGGTTCTGCCGCGACGGGCACCCTCCCCGCGTCATGCCCACCAACGGGCCAGCCCTCCATCGAGCCGTAAGTTATTCATTAATTTGAAGGTGTGATGTTACTCCGAGATCCATAACCAGGACTTCGTCTTTTGTAGTCCGGCGAGCAGCTTTTCTCAACAGAGTTCTTCTTCGGGGGACCTTCGTCCGGAGATGATGGAGAGTGAGACTCCACCCACCTCTCCTCCTCATGAAGCGGGCGACACAGAGGTGCCGTCACGGAGGAGTCTGGATCTGATGAAGCCGGCAGCGAACACGTCAGTCACCATGAGCCCGAAGCGTTTGGCTCCCACGGGGGGCGATGAGAAGGGTCCGGCACAGTTCAGTGTCCGGCCGGATGTACTGACGGGCCTTCTGGAGCGAGCCGCACTCTCGGAGGAGCACCGCTCTTTAATGAGCACGGTGCTCATGAAGATTTCATCCGCCACCAGCGGTTTGAACGAGGCATTTACAAGCCTGCTCAAAGGCTTTGAGGTATGTAGTGAAAATGCACAATTTTTTGGTTATGAAGCGCGCGCTAGGTGTGCTCCCTATAGATAGTAGCCCCTGAGACTCTGGTTTCCCTCCATAGGCGGCAAACGGGGGATCATATACTAATGGTTGCGTCGTACATGTGTGCAGGTATACAAGGATCCGGCAGCCGACCAGTTTGTTGAAGTTGCCAAACTAAGGAGGCAGATCAGATCCATTGATGCCGATATCACGCTGGTGAATAAACGGCTGGAGGAGTCACAGGGTATGTGCTCGGATTCCCTTATTATGATGTATAGGAAACGCAAGAGGGGCATAATATTAATGCAATGTGTATGCATTGCAGATGGTGCTGCTGCCGTGGAGGCCTGAGGGTGGAACTTGCTCAAGCCAAGGAACAATCTCGGGCTAGCAATGCGGCTACCCTAAAGGCGGCTGAAGAATTGAGAGCCGAACAGGGTGCTCATCGCCGAAGCGAGGAAAAGATAGCCGAAATGGCTGGGGAGTTAAAAAATGCCGCTGACTGGTATGCACTCCTCGAAAAGGAGAATAAGGCTAGTTTGGCCGAGCTGGACAAGGCACTTAATGCCGCCAAGGAGATGCAGACCGAGATCCGCAATATGCGGGAGGAGCTCCAACAGGCCGACAAAATTGTGGTTGGGGCTCATACTTACTGCGGACGAAGTTCTTGGATCCGAAGTATGCTCTCCTGGCTGGGCGCTTGAGTCCTGCAGACGCATATGCGGACTTGGCGAATAGTACAGCTGACGCTGTCAAGTTCTTTGAGGGTCAAGGTGATGAAGAAGTGGAGAAGCTTTTCTGGTCGCAGTTCAATGCTCCCACTCGCCCGCTGCTGCTGAATGAGAAGGTGGCTGCTATGGCGGAGCTCCACAGGCTGTCCGGGCTTGCAATGCGGTCTATAATAGACCATCTTTGGCTGAAGGGGCCTAAGCCGGGCAACTATTTTGGTTTGGTGCAGCAATTCCTTGGAGCCGTGTCTCGGATTGACGCCATGAGGAGGTCGGCATGCATAGAGGGTGCGCGGATGGCTCTAGCCCGCGTTAAAGCCTATTGGACGGATATGGAGGCCACTGTAATAGCGCCCCAGGATCCGGCGGGAGGCCAATATCTGGCTGAGCACTACTTGGTGCACGTCACAGAAGGTGCCCGCCTAATAGAGGCGTAGTGCTCAAAGAATGTCTTGTTCGAGTGATAAGTCGAATCATTGTAAAAAACAATGTTTATTTTGAATAGAAGGCTATATTTATACTTTTTGCCTGAAAATATGATTGTGTCCCCTATACGGCCGTTTTTATATGTATAGGTAGTCCGAAAGATAGCAGTCGTTAGCTTCAGCCCCCACGCATACAATGGGGGGGGTGTTCGCGAAAAATATGCATAATCACACTTGATCCAACGTCTTGGTCCGTTAAGGAGGTGATTGCACGCCGAACTAGGCAACCGGACTATATAGCTGGAACACTTTCGCTTAGCCATGGGAGTCTAATGGTGGGCCTACTATGTATCCCCTGGTACATGCATGTGCATCCGAATACGGGTGCGTGTGTACATGGCCGGGAAATGGCCCTTCGTTAATGCGGAGGAATCTTTAGAGATTCCGGTGAGTCTTCGAGTGGTTAAACAGTCTCTCGCTGTATCATGACAGTCAGTTTTCGGCTTTCTCTACTGAGGCGCTAATCCGGGATAACCAGGGCACAATCGCAGTAGTTCTCCTTTGGCCTGCCCTAGCCGATAATAATGGAACATAAGGCGGCAAACCCAGGAGCCGGGCAAACCCAACATTTGACCAAAGACATGATTCGGAGCTGATGCGTATAAGGCCAAACTCGTGATGCCGAACACTCCCGAGGGTGTTCGGGCTTTATAATAGAAGATGGGCTCAAGAATGCCCATTTGTACGTGCGGTACAAATGTATTTCCAGGTACGTGCGGTACTCTGTCGTGGCGAAATGCTAATGACGACAGTATCCTCTGTAGGTATGGAACCCATGGGATGATTGAAACAACAAGAGGCAATAGAAAAGGTTTACACAGGGGCTTAATCTAAAAAGAAACATGTGGAACGGGGCCCTGCTGCACGTCTGCGCCTTTGTCTCCGTTGTGCCGTATCCTGGAAGGGTATCGCGTGAACGTTGTCTGAAAAAAAGGAAAACTCATAGGAGAGTACAACGTAAGTATGCGATGGATAGTAAAGGTGTAAGATGTTGGCCTGCCAATAAGGGTGGGCCACGTGTGGGGCTGTATTAAATATTTATAGCCACTGGTTTCCGCTATGGGATTGCGTATACGATGCTCGGTTGAATTTTATCCGGGCTACCAGACTCGTCTAACTGTGTCTGTGGTCTTAATGACCAGTCCTGTTTTCTGATATTAGAGGCCGCTTATAGTCCGGCCGCCAGGGCCGTCGCGTATTCCTCTGCGCGTGAAGGGCGCTTTGTGATTCCGCTAACGGTGATGACGCCATGGGGACCGGGCATCTTGAGTGTAAGGTAGCCATAGTGCGGCAATGCGTTGAAGCGGGCGAAGGCCGTTCTTCCTAGCAATGCATGATAGCTACTTTGGAAGGATGCGATGGTGAAGAGCAATTCTTCGCTTTTGGAGTTGCCTGGGGAGCCGAATGTTACTTCCAGCATGACGAAGCCCCTGCCATAGGCTTCAACGCCTGGTATCACCCCTTCAAATGCGGTGTTGCTTTGGCTAATTATGGATGGGTTTATCCCCATTCTGCAAACAGTGTCCTCATATATTAAATTGAGACTACTGCCGCCGCCCATGAGGGCACGGGTGAGACGGTATCTGTCAATTATTGGGTCAAGCAACAAGGCCTGTGATCCTCTGCACCGAATACTAGTTTGGCCGTCCATGTGATCGAAAGTGATCGGACGAGACATCCAGTAGTCAGATATGGGTACGGTGGGATTTTCATCGTGCGCGTCTCTGAGCGCGCATTCCTGCCTTCTTGTGATTGTGTGAGTCGCGTGGATCATGTTTACAGTCTTAACCTCTGGCGGGAATTTTTCTGTCCCCTAGTGTTCGGCTAGCGAGGTTCGTCCTCGTCTTCACTTGGTGTTTCCCTCCCTTTGTGTTCGGCATTTAATTTGCCGGCTTGCTTGAAGACCCAACACTCTCTATGGGTGTGGTTCGCAGGTTTCTCCGGGGTGCCATGAATTTGGCATAGTCTGTCCAGAACTCTGTTCAGACCGGACGGTCCCTCTTTACTCCCTTTAAATGGCTTCTTTTGTTGATCAGGTCGAGAGCCCCTGAATCCGGCGTTGACCGTCGTGTTATCCGGGCTCTCTTCCTTGTTTTGGCGTTTGTTTTTATTACGCCGTGGCTTCCCATTGCCATCCCTTATTTCGGATGTGCTGGGGTCACTAGTGCCTTTATGGGCCAGCCAACTATCTTCACCCGCGCAAAAGAGGGCCATAAGGCTTGTTAAGGCTGCCATTGTCCTTGGCTTTTCTTGGCCGAGGTGTTGGGCGAGCCATTCGTCACGGATGCTGTGTTTGAATGCCGCTAAGGCTCCGGCGTCCGGACAATCGACAATTTGATTCTTCTTAGTGAGGAATCTGTTCCAAAGCTTGCGGGCGGACTCTCCGGGCTGTTGGATTATGTGACTTAGGTCGTATGCATCCGGAGGCCGGACATAAGTCCCTTGAAAATTGGCCCTGAAAGCATCTTCGAGTTCCTCCCAACTCCCAATTGAGTTTTCGGGGAGGCTTTTCAACCAGTGTCTAGCTGGTCCCTTCAATTTTAAGGGAAGGTATTTGATGGCGTGGAGGTCATCTCCATGAGCCATGTGAATATGTAGGTTAAAATCCTCAATCCAGACCCCTGGGTCTGTCGTGCCGTCGTATGCTTCTATGTTTACAGGTTTGAAGCCTTGTGGGAATTCATGGTCCAGTACTTCTTCGGTGAAGCACAGGGGGTGAGCAACCCCTCTGTATCTGGACGTGCTGTGGCATGCAGTCGGCTGTTGCTGTGTCCGGAGTTTATTCCGAACTGGTATTTGGCTTGTATGAGCGTTTGGGTGATCGTAGTCCCTCGCCGGGGTGTGTCTTTTAGATCCATAGATGGACATGGCTGCACCGGCTTTCTTATCCAGATGCTCACGTAGATTGTGCGCGGCGTCTGTGGCCGTTCTGTTGCGGTTGTGAAGCAGTACGTCTGGTCTCCCGGTCGTATTATTCTTTGGTGGAATGGCCTCGTCGTCGAATTCTAGCAGTAGCTTGCGCTTCAGATAGCTTTTCATATGGCGATCGTTGCCAGATCTTTCTTCAGTGTCTAGCACTTTATTCCATCTGCGACATAGCTTTTCCTGTGCGGCCTTGAGCCCTTGCTTCTGCTTTTTTAGACTTCTTGCGGTGGCCATAAGCTTTCTGTGGAGGTTCTGTCGTTCCACTTGTTCATCCGGGATGATGAATGCATCGTCGTCCGGACTGTATTCCTGTTCTGGGGCGGTTTCATGAGCTCGTCCCTCCGGATCATTGTGATCGGATATTTGCTTCGAACTTAGTTTGGCGTGACCTGGCTCATCCTGCTCCATCGCTAGGTCCATGTGGTCATGGTTGCTTCCAGAGGTTACGGGTATATCGACCCTTCTTGCGCTCTTGTCGCTATTTTTGCAATTGTTGGACTTTGAGCGGTGTCTGCGCCGCCTTTTTGGCTTTTTCTCGGGTGTTTTATCTTCCAGATTATCGATATCGTCCTTATTGGGCGTATCTACCATGTATATACCGTGTGACAAGGTAGTAGTCCCGCGCCCCAAGGATTCTGGAGCTTCTCCTGCATCGTCGTCCATACCATCGATGTCTTCGTAGTCGAAGTCAAGCACGTCGGTTAAATCTTCAATCGTGGCAATGAAGTGGGTGGTGGGTGGGCAACGAATTCCTTCGTCGCCTGCTTCCCACTCGGGCCGGACACAGTTTGGCCCAGAGCCTCCTGACAAAGAAAGTGACTTTAATGAGTTCAGCATGTCTCCAAAGGGCGAGTGCTGAAAGATGTCCGCAGCAGTAAACTCCATAACCAGAGCCCAACCTGGCTCGACTGGCTCAAGAGTGAGCGGACCGGGACCAACGACCGGATACGAGTCCGGGGGGCCGGGGTTACAGGTTTACACAGAGGTGAGACATGTGTTCGGCTCCACCGCCGATGTGTATGCGGCTTGCGGGGCGGGGTCTACCCCTCCGTCCTTGGGCAACGCAACCTGTTCCGGATTTAGATCCGGGGTTATTGCAAGGATGATGTTCCGAGCATTGTCTGGCAGCAGGTCTAGGCCGTGCTCGTGGTGACTGTCCGGCGCTCCTGGCATAGGGCTGAATCCGTCAAAGATTAAGTCTCCGTGAATATCCACCTTGTAGTTCAAGTTTCCGAACCCGATCTGGTGGCCAGGGGCGTAGCTGTCGATCTGCTCCAGATGGCCAAGTGAATCGCCCGCAGTGCGAAGCCGCCGAACACAGAGATCTGTCCAGGGAGAAAAGTCTCACCCTGGACCGTGTTGTTGACGATTGAAGTCGCCATCAAGCCTCGAAGCGACGACACAGAGGAACTCTCAATGAAAGCACCAATGTCGGTGTCAAAACCGGCGGATCTCGGGTACGGGGTCCCGATCTGTGCGTCTTAGGCTAATGGTAACAGGAAGCGAGGGAAACAATGTTTACCCAGGTTCGGGCCCTCTCGATGGAGGTAAAACCCTACTTCCTGCTTGATTAATATTGAAGATATGAGTAGTACAAGAGTAGATCTACCACGATATCATAGAGGCTAAACCCTAAGAGCTAGCCTATGATGGTATGATTGTAATTGTGATCGGCCTTCTAAGGACCATCCTTTCCGGTTTATATAGACACCGGAGAGGGCTAGGGTTTACATGGAGTTTGTTACAAGGAAGGAAATATAATATCTGGATCGCCAAGCTTGTCTTCCACGCAAAGGAGAGTCCCATCCGGACATGGGCCGAAGTCTTGAGTCCTGTATCTTCACGCTTCAATAGTCCAGACGATGTAAACAGTCCGGCTGTCCGGATACCCCCTAATCCAGGACTCCCTCAGCGGGTACTCTACGAGTCGACCCAACTATAGTCACAACATGTATCAAGTATAATATGTAGGTATGTATATACCCGTGATCAACACCCGACGTGATCACGGCCCGATAGAATAGCATGGCAGACGGGCAAGAATGTAGGGCCACTGATGGAATACTAGCATCATATACTAAGCATTTTGGATTGCAGGTAAAGTATCAATAGTAGTAGCGAAGACAGGCTATGAGGCAGAATAGGATCAGCCAAAAAGCAGTAGCAACTACACTACTCTAATGCTAGCAGTAGAGGGAAAGAATAGGCATCATCGGAATGATCAAGGGGGTTTTGCTTGCCTGGAAGCTCAGTGGAGAAGGACGGGTCGTTAACACCGTAGTCATTCGGGGCAGCAGTGGCGTCAGTCTCGAAGTCTACCGGATGGAAGAGGGAGAAGAAATAAGGAATACAATGCAAACAAATGCATGACGATGCATGACATGAGAGAAAGCAGTGCCAGAGGTGATCTAACGCAGTACTAGGTGTTACTAGCGAAGGGGGAAAACATCTGGGAATGTTTTCCCGGTGTTAGGTATTTTCGGATAGATGAAACGGAGGGGGCGGTTCCATGTTCGCTATGCTAGGGATGTGTGGCAGACGAACGGAGAGCGTATTTGGAATTGTTGTATTTTTCTAAGCAACTTTCATGTATAAAGTATTTTCATCCGAGATACAGTTTTTATATTAATTTTAAAAGTTTTAATTAATTTCCTAGACTTATTATTACTTTCAAAATATACCAGTTAAACACTGGGTGCACCCAGTGCAGTGCACCCATAGGTTCACCAGGGGCTGACGGTGGGTCCAGTCAACTATTGACTCAACAGTTGACTTGTCCACGGTCGATCGATCAAAATGGTTGACTGGGACCACATGTCAGTGACTGTAGCTAAAACATGTTAGTTAGTTAAATTAACCCTGATTTAATTAAGTAGCAGGGCCTAGTCGTGAACGGCTGTTAGGGTGGGGGTTAGTGGCCAAGGCCATTTAGGCTGGCGGTTAGCGACGATGGCCACTGGCCATGACGGACGGGGCTCCGTGAGCCACTGGAGCGGCGGCGGCGGGCACTGGGACAAGGCCCGGGCTCGCGCGTGCCTAGCAGACCCAGTTAGGGGTCGCTGGGACGGCCAAGGGCGATGAGCTACGCGGCGGCGGCACAGGGACGGGCACGGGCGTTTGTGGGGATGCAGCAGCGGTTGCGACGGCAAGCAGCATGCAACACCGGGGGTGACCGGGTGAGGGCGTGGGCTGGGGCAGTGGAAAGGGCCGAGGAGTGGCGGACGTCTGCGGGCGTCGGCACAGAGGTAGGTGATAGGGGGATGCTCACTGCCGTTGCCGGGGAGATGGGCGACATGGCTCGGGGATGCCTACGGGGAAGAGGTGAGGAGGCGCGGCGTCGGAGATGACGCGACAACGCGTCGGGTGGTGGCTTCGAACGAGCTCGAGCTCAAGAAGACGAGGGCGCATGAGAGAAGTGGGGGTGGGGCGAGAGGGCGGCTAGGGTTTTGGGTGCCCGGGGTAGAAGTAGCTAAGGGTTGTTGGCCGATGGCCGTCACGGTGTTGACCGGTGTTGTGGTGGGCGTCGACGGCAGCCACGGCTGTAGTGAATAGGGGCGAGAGGGGAAGCAGGGGCTTGCTGGGCCGGCCTGGCGGGGTGGCCAGCTAGGCCACCTGGACCAGGGAGAGGGGGGGGGTTCTTCCCCCCCCTTTAGTTTTTGTTTATTTTCTTTTTATTTATTTTTCCTTTTTCTTTTCCGTTTTTATTTAATTTCCTTTTATTTTAGTTTTTATAAAATATATACTTAGCACCTAAATTAGTATTTCAATTTAATCCACTGCCACAAAAAGTCTAGTCCCCAAATAATTTAGTTTAATATTGTATTAACTATAGAAGGTATTTAAAATCATTGCTTTTGTTGATGTTTTAATTATTTAGAGTATCTAAACACTTTATAAATATGTGGTTTCTTCATCAATATTATTTATGATTTATTTGTCACAGTTTGTACTTTTTAGTTTTGACTTTTGAAAACTTCAAATTTTGACTTTGATTTAAATTTGAATTCAAACTGGTTTGAATCAAAGTGAGATTAACAACAGTAATGATGGTGACATGGCATAATTAGCACGGGATTACTGTACCTTAATTATCCGGGCGGCACAATTCTTCTCCACTACAAAAAATCTCATCGCGAGATTTAAGAGGTGGGGTAAAGAGGAAGGTTCTGGTTACGTAATTCTAGCGAGTGTTCCCAGTTTTGGTTGTTCTTCTCGAATAGGTCAACCCAGTACTTTGATGCCTTCACTTCTCTGCTTCAGGTCATCATGATGAAGTTTGCATCCTTTCTTCGAGAATTCCATCGTACTTACAAATAGGTAAGGTGGCAGCTTGACAACGATAGGATGCTATAAGGGGTAATCATCCGAGGGTTATCCCATGAATGATCACATGATCATCTCTTGAATTGAAAAAATAAAACACATCGAGAGCAAAGTAAGAAGGTAAAATAAGAAGTTTCAAACGGATAGACAATCGTTCGATGTCTGAACCAACGTGTGCAAATAATAAGTATTGCGTCTGATACCAAAATAGATCACTAGGAAGGTGGCTCGAGAATTACATACGAAGCCAAGCGTGAGGAATAACTTCGGAGACAGGGGTGTACATGAGAGTCAGGTTTCGATCCTGTGGAACTATGGGTTATGGGCCCACCATGTGGGTTGAAAGCAGGAAGGGCGTTGACATCTTGCACCGTCTTGATAGCAAGGCGTGTCAGAGAATAACATGTCAGTTATGTCGGCAACAACATCGGTACCAAGGGCGAAGGACGAAGAGAACCGATTTCCTGCTCGTAGTGCGAGGCAGACCAATAGGCAAAGTTCTCATCCGTCGGTGGTTACCAGAATGTCATCAACAGTACTAACAGGGTCTTACTGAAAAAGTTGTACACCGGGTTGTTTACATAAGCGGGGAATTATTACTGCTTAGATCATATAAATCACAAGAAAGATTAAACATAACAATGGAAAGGAAAATGCGATTATCAGATTAAATAGAACAATGGAAAGGAAAATGTGTTTTAAATACATACTTCAGAGGTATATCCTTCCCAAGGACAAGTAGAGCATGATATCCATGACATGATAGGAAGTAGAAAACCATTTAGGTTAGCGGAGGAATTTCATGACATTACCCATACCACGGGGTTGGGATAATTGATAAGGAAAAATTAGCATTGTGCTTCAAATGTTCTTATTGAAGATCGAAGTACCACAGACATGCTTCGAGATAGCATAGACATGGTCTTCAAGCAAAGGCCAGACTTTGGATACACAAAGGATCCATCAGGAACAACTCATAGAATAAGTTTTACAATTTCCTCATGGAAGAATGCCTAACCTTGCTAGAAAGAAAACTATAACAACAGGTCCAATGGACAGGTGTGCTAGGCATGACATCACCTTACCGGGTCATATAAAGGCCAATGCTATAACTCTCGAAGATATGTTCCAACCATCATATTTGATCGAGATTCAGATCTAGTTGGTGTTAGGATACCTCAGACTCAGGATGCCTGAGAAGAAAATGTGCAACACAAATTGATGAGATGACATTGTAAGACTCTCGGGAAATGAACTATGGAAGCGAGTTCCGAAACAAGAGTTCGTAATTAAAGCAAGGAGTGGATGAGAAAGTGGCTGATGGACTCAGTGACAACTCATCGAGATTTCCAAAAAGATGGATTTCCTCAATCATGTGAACAAGGAGATAACATTTGTCAGGTCAAATGATATAATGATGTATGCTCGAGGAAAATATACATAATTAAACATTGGTTTAAAGGTGCACCCGAAATATGGGCTGGGTTGCACGACTAATGTCAGAATCACAACATCAGTAACAAACGCACTAAATTGGAATTATTGTCCTGAAGCTATAGGGTTGTTAGAACTACATAATCCAAGAAACACCGTTCACCTATTGGTATTCTGGTTAGAAACAACACGAGGACCAAGAAAGAATGGTGATTGCGAGAAGCATCACTATATCAAGAATTCTTAAGAGGTGGTGAAACTCTCACAACATTCTTGACATAAAGAGATGGCAATACTCCAAGGTAGAACACATCATAAGCTAGATAGCAAGTAACTAATGGTACAACACAAAACATGAAAAAGTTAGCGTTGGAGGGAAGTCAATAATGTTGCCGATGATAACACTAATCATCAAGGGGTAAGGATGGTATTACTCATCAAGAATTCATTTGATATCCTAGAAGGAGTCAAAATGTTGATGATGATCACGACAAACTTTGTTGGGAGGCTCCACAAAGAAGCAATTGAACAACGACTGCATCAAGCAAAAGACTGATGTAGCATAAGATTATTGGATCCACGAATTTGACACCAACTCGGAATCAAGCTTGCTATTCGAGGTGGAACGATGAGACGAGGGAATCAACGTAAGCTTAGCTCATTATCGAAGGTTGTGCTTTGGGAATAAGGACCAGGTAGCACAGTTAAACTCAGCATGGTAATGATATAGGCAATCAGGCTAGGAATGACGTGATCAGATACAAACTCGTAAGTAAAGAAGATTACTAAGAGTTGTTTAATCATGGTGCAGACTCAATTCGCTTATCGGTGTCCTTGAGTGTCTAACAACTCAGAACCCGGGAAAATTTGAAATTAGTGAGAATGTAATATTTGGAGGAGACTCATAATAAGAAACATGGTTCTGTGATATTATCAAGATACCATAGGGTAATACCCAAAAGTAGGACAAAATAAAGGTTGGACCGATGCATGGATCCGTAGAAGACAAATACTTCGACTTGTCTGAGAAAAGGAATCAAGGAATATCAATATGGCCAGAACCACGATTGCAAAAGACCATACCCCAGATATAAGATGAACTTATACCAAGGGAATAATTAATTTAAGATAAGCTTCCATGATAAGATCTACATCGTGTCCATGGGCATGGATACAAAGTTCAAGGTTGACTCCCAGTTCTCCAATGCATGACCATTCATCACTGCTCTTATTAAAAATGATTTGAGTGTGAAAAACACCTGGTGAATTACCAGAGGAGTATGACCCATGAAAACTTTTTGGGTTCACACATATTAGGGAAGGCATAGGTTCAACCCGTCGGGGTATCTTAGAACCATATACCATAAGCTTTAAAAGTACATATCACGAGCTCGAAAGCAGAGCATGGTTGGCCAAATCAGAGAATGTGATTTACCAATGGCATTATGTATCAGGGAAAGAACTTCCAAAGTGACTGAATATGAAGAACAATGCCCGATAAAATCTAACAAAGGATCCGGTGGTCCTCAAGTGATCTGATGTGAGCATCGGTACTCAACCAGAGGAAGAAAGAATGCAAGGAGATCCAATTACAGAAACAACTGAGTAATTCAAAGCTCAAATGCAAAAGAATTATGATTTGCAAATCAAGGGATCATAAACAAACACTATGATTAAGGATGGATAAGTTGAGTAGGCTTAGGGGTACAATCAATGGCAATTTGATTGGTCGAGATCCAGCCCATGTTTAAAATGACGTCTGAGCTGGAAGGATGAATCTAGGATCTCATTGAGGATTGCGAGCATTCACAACATATTGAATCAACGACCTCAAAATTATAATGATAAAGGATGCCAATAAGATGATCAGACTTATGGGATTAATCATAATGCAAGCAAGCAAGAATTTCAAGAGCAATAGGTTGTTGAGGATTTTTGGAAGATCGAATGGTATTTCGAAGACTTTGTGAAATACATGAATCAACTGGGGATGAGCGGATACTCGAGAAGTGCGAGAAATTATCCATAGGGGTATTCAGGTGGCAAAGAACTGCAAGACAGTAGGGACAAAGTATTCTCAGAACAATACAGAGAATTTCAGGGTATCTTGTAATAACAAGATCAACTGGGAATAAAAGTAAGAACGATAGGTGTATGTATTTATCCATAGGGATATTTTGGTGGTAGGGAATTGCAAAAGCAACGGGCACAAAGTCTCAAGAGATCATCAGAGAGTATCTTCGAAATCCTTCGGTGCACCAAGCAATCATCTAGAGTGAAGGGGTCTCCGGGAGGAAGTAACTACGAGAACCTAGAGTTAGAGTTAGCAAAATTATTTAACCCAAATAGAAGAGATGTCGGAGTCCCAGAGTACAGATCGAGGAATAAAAGATCCTAATATCACCCAATTGTGACGTGGGCCCGTAAGCCACACTCCCTGTTAGTAAAAGTTTTGCACTGACTAGATTCGACTTTGGCCAAGGAGTTTGGAAGCATTCCTACAGGTAGTCGGCTCTGATACCAACTTGTGACGCCCCGATTCAATCATACACTAATCATACACGCAAACGTGTACGATCAAGATCAGGGACTCATGGGAAGATATCGCAACACAACTATAAACACAAATTTTAAGTCATACAAGCTTCATATTACAAGCCAGGGGCCTCAGGGGCTCGAATACATAAGCTCAATCATAAATGAATCAGGAGAAGCAACAATATGTGGGTACAGAGATAAGTTAAACAAGTTTCTATAAGATGCCTAAGACAAATAGGGATACAGATCGAAGAGGCGCATGCCTCCTGCCTAGGATCCTCCTAAACTACTCCTGGTCGTCGGCGACCTGCACGTAGTAGTAGGCACCCTCGAGGTAGTAGGAGTCGTCAGCGGCGGTGTCTGGCTCCTGGGCTCCAACATGTGGTTGCAACATCCAAGAAGAATGGAAAAAGGGGAGAAAGAGGTAGCAAAGCAACCGTGGGTACTCATCGGAAGTACTCGCAAGCAAGGATCTACACTACACATGCATTGGTATCAATGAAAGGGGTAGTATCTATGGACTAAACTGCAGAATGCCAGAATAAGAGGGGGAGAAGCTAGTTCTATCGAAGACTACACTTTTGGCAGCCTCCATCTTGCGACATGTAGGAGATAGTAGCTTGTAAGTTAACCAAGTGTCAACGCCTATTATAATCCTACCCGACGATCCTCTCCTCGACACCCTGCGAGAGAGTGGTCACCGGGTTGTATCTGGCACTTGAAAGGGTGTGTTTTATTAAGTATCCGACTTTAGTTGTAAGAGGTCGGAATACAACTCCATGAATCCTCTTATCGCGGACACGGCTATTCGAATAGATAAAGTTCCCTGCATGGGTGCACCACATTCCCCGACATGCTTGATCTCTCTAGACGGACACACTTTCCTGGGTGATGCCTGGCCTTAGAAGATCAACACGTCGCAGACCTACCTAGGCCCAACAAAGAGGTCAGCACGCCGGTCTAAATCTTAAGCGCACAGGGGTTTTGGGCGCATCGCCCGTTGTACTCCTGCATGTTGCGAGGGTGGTCGAGATCCTTCATTACAAAGGCAGTTACTTTACGTGAACCACCCAGGCACGCGCCGCTCAATCGCTGATGTCTGGAAAGCTTCGGCTGATACTATGATGTCGAGTGCCAATAACTGTCCCCACATGGTGGTTAGTGCGTATAGCCCAGTGGCCAACTCAGATCAAATCCAAACTCGTTAGGCATGTTATTATGAAATAACCACGAACGCAGACCCACCTCTCTCATGGGTGGTCTCAACCTGCCCTGTCGCTCCGCCACAAAGTAACACTCGGGGGCCGTTGGGAACCTAGGCCCACCACTGCCTGGGTGGAACCACCTGTCCCGTCAGCCCCACATTCGTGAATCATTCACGGGTACTCTAGGAGCCGATCCGACTTTAGTCACAACATGTATCTAGTATAATATGTATGTGTGTATATACCCGTGATCAACACGCGACGTGATCATGACCTGATAGTATTGCATGGAAGACGGACAAGAACGAAGGGACACTAATGGAATACTACTAAGCATTTAGGATTGCAGGTAAAGTATCAATAGCAGTAGCAAAGACTGACTATGCAGCAGAATAGGATCATTCGAAATGCAGTAAGAGTTACACTCTCTAATGTAAGAAGTAGAGGGAATGAATAGGCGGTATCAGAATGATCAAGGGGGTTTTGCTTGCCTGGAAGCTCTATGGAGGACGGTTCATCAACACCGTAGTCGTTCAAGGCAGCAGTGACCTCAGTCTCGAAGTCTACCAAAGAGAAGAGGGGGAAGAAACAATGAATACAATGCAAACAGATGCATGACATGGCAAAAAGCGGTGCTAGAGGTGATCTAACGCGGTACTAGGGGATGTTTTCCCGGTGTTGGGTATTTTTGGACAGAAGAAATAGAGGGGGGCGGTTCCATGTTCGCTATGCTAGGGACGTGTGGCACATGAACAGAGAGTGTATTGGAAATCATTGTATTTTTTTGAGCAACTTTCATGTATAAATTATTTTCATCCGAGATACCGTTTATTTTATAGTAATTTTCAAAGTTTTAATTCATTTTTGGGAATTATTATTAATTTCAAAATATACCAGTTAAACACAGGGTGCACCCGATGCAGTGCACCCCTAGGTGCACCAGGGGCTGACAGTGGGTCGAGTCAACTGTTGACTTAGCAGTTGACTGGTACACGGATGACAGGTCAAAATGGTTGACTGGGACCAGGTGTCTGTGACTTGAGCTAAAACATTTTAGTTAATTAAATTAACCCTGATTTAATTAAGCGGCGGGGCCCGGTCGTTAGCGGCTGTTAGGGTGGGGTTTAGTGGCCAAGGCCATTTAGGCCAGCGGTTAGCGACGATGGCCACTGGCCATGACGACCGGGGCTCCAGCGAGCCACTGGAGCAGCGACGGCAGGTGCTGGTACAAGGCCCGGGCTCGCGCGCGCCTAGCAGACCCAGCTAGGGGTCACGGGGACGGCCAATGGTGGTGATCTAGGTGGCGGCGCGGGGATGGGCACGGGCATGTGCGAGGATACAGCTGCGGCCGTGCGGCTGCAACACAAGCAGCAGGCAGCGCTGGGAGTGACCGGGTGAGGGCGCGGGCTGGGGTGCCGGAAGAGGCCGAGGCGCGGCAGACATTTGCTGGCGTCAGGACAGAGGGAGAAGATGGGGGGATGCTCACTTCCGTTGTTGGGGAGATGGGCAGCATGGCTCGGGGATACCGATGAGGAAGAGATGAGGAGGCGAGGCGATGAGGCGGCGGAGAAGACGCAACGACGCGTCAGGTGGCGGCTCCGGACGAGGTCAAGCTCGAGGAGATGGGAGCGCACGGGGGAAGCGGGGAGAGAAAGGGCCGGCTTGGGTTTGGGGTGCCCGAGGTAGAAGTAGGTGGGGGTCACCGACCGGATGGCTGCCACGGCATTCGCCGGTGCCTTGGCGGGCATCTGCGACATCCACGGCTAGAGTGAATAGGGGCGAGGGGGAGCGGGTCCTTGCTGGGCCACCCGGCCTAGGGGAGAGGGGGGTATTCCCCCCTTTATTTTTTATTTTCTTTTTATTTTCTTTTTCTTTTTCTTTTCTATTTTATTTTAGTTTCCTTTTATTCTAGTTTTTGTAAAATATATACTTACCACCTAAATTAGTATTTCAATTTTGTCCACTGCCACAAAAAGTCTAGTCCCGGAATAATTTAGTTTAATATTGTATTAACTATAAAAGGTATTTAAAAATTGTTTTTGCTACTATTTTAATTATTTAGAGTATCTAAACACTTTATAAAAATGTGGTTTCTTCATCAATATTATTTATGATTTATTTTTCACGGTTTGTACTTTTTAGTTTTGAATTTTGAAAACTTTAAATTTTGACTTTGATTTAAATTTGAATTCGAACTCGTTTGAATCAAAGTGAGATTAGCAACAGTAATGATGGTGACATGGCATCATTAGTAGGGGATTACTGTAGCTTAATTATCTGGGCATCACATAATTACTTTGGTTGAATCTGATTCTTTTCATGGCTATGAAACTAAAACTATTGTGGCACATCTTACTAAATTGAATGATATAACCATCCTATTTTCTCATGAGGAAAAAAAGTTGCTACTACTATATTCTTAAGTTGCTTCCTTTCTCATTAAAGGGTGATGCTAAGAAATTGTTCAATATTCTTCCTCCTGGTTGTGTAAAGTAGTCCCTAGGATATGATATATTACTTCTCTGAAAAATATTTCCCTGCTCATAAGAAACAAGTTGCCTTACAGGAAATATTTAACTTTGTGCAATCTGAAAAAGATAATCTCCCTCAAGCTTGGGGGAGGCTTCTCCAATTACTTAATGCTTTGCCTAATCATCCTCTTTAGAAAAATGAAATACTTGATATCTTCTATAATGGACTAACCGATGCTTCTAGGGACTACCTAGATAGTTGTGTTGGTTGTGTTTTCAGAGAACGAACTGTTGGACAAGCTGAAGAAATGTTGAATAATATATTGAGAAATGTCAATCATTGGGCACTTCCTGAACCACCACCAAAACCAACTCCAAAGAAGAGAAGTATTGTATTCCCCGGTCTAGAAGAAATGCAAGAGGCAAAGAAATTCATGAAAGAAAAGGGCATTAAAGTTGAAGATGTTAAGAATTTACCACCTATTGAAGAAATACATGGCCTCGATGCCGTGACACAGGTAGTAATGGTAAATTCTCTTTATAGATTCAACGATAGTGATATTCCCTACAATAAATCATCTAGTCAATGCCTGGATGAATTTGATAATTACATTGTTAAGCAAGAACGCTTCAACATGTATGTTTGTAATCAATTGAAACAAAATGCTAGCATGATTGATCATTTGAGTTATTTGATGTTTAGAATTGCTAATGGTGTTAGAGGTTTATGTAAAAATTCATCCATGGTCCATACTCAATCCGAACAAGTTGCTAAGCCACAAAATGATTTGCGTAATGAGATGAATAATAAAATGAATGATCATGTTGTTAGAGTAATGACTATAGGAGGTAAAATGACTCAGGATCGTGAAGGTCGTCCTAAAAGAATTGAGCAATATTCTCAAAGAATTAATATTGATGCATCTAGTTCATCTAAGAAGAAAAAGAAAAAGAAAAATGATAGAACTTTGCATGCTTCTAGTGAACCTATGGTATAAAAACCTTATGAGAATCATGCTGATGTTTCTATGTATGATCTGGGATGCAGTCTAGTAATGAACATCCACCTAGTGATAATGATAAGGATGATAGTCATGTTGATGCTCAACCAGACAATCATAAAGAACCTCATAATGATATAAAAATAGAACCTGTTGTTGATCTTGATAACATACAAGTTATGATAAAGGGATTTTATTGCTAGAAAACATGGTACAGAAAGAGAACCATGGGTTCAAAAACCTTTGCCTTTTCCTACCAAGCCTCCAAATAATAAAGACGAGGAGGATTTTGAGTGCTTTGTTGAAATGCTTACACCCATCTTTTTCTGAACATGTTTGACGAATATTTTGAAAATGCCTCCTTATGATAAATACATGAAAGACATTGTCACTAATAAAAGAACATACCTGAAGCTGAAATTTCCACCATGCTTGCAAATTATTCATTTAAGGAAGGAGTACCTAAGAAGTCAGGAGATCCAGGAATACCCACCATACCATGCTCTATTAAAACAAGTTATGTCAAAACTGATTTATATGATTTAGGAGTCGGTGTTAGTGTATCCTTTCTCTTTATATAGAAGACTTGATTTGAATAAGTTGACACCTACTGAAATATCTTTGCAAATGGCTGATAAATCAATTGATATACCTATTGGAATTTGCGAGGATGTGCCCATTGTAGTTGCAAATGTTAGTATCTTAGCAAACTTTGTTATACTTGATATGCCCGAGGATGACAACATGTTGATTATCCTTGGTAGACCCCTTTTGAATAATGCAGGGGATGTTATTGATTGTAACAAAAGCAAGGTTACTTTACATGTCAATGGTAATGAGTATACGGTATATTTTCCGAGGAAACAACTCCAAGTGTATAGTATCAACTCTATTGAAAGAATTATGTCAGTTACTATTGGAGGTTTCAAGTTTCCTCCTTCTGGCCGTAAATAAGAAACATGAAATTCTTATTGTTGGGGAAATGCATATCCCCACCGAGGTAACCTAGTGTTATACGAAAATTCTTCGGTTTAATATTACTCGAAAATAGTTTGTTAATAAGACTTAATCAACCATATTAATGGATTCTTTTTTAGGGGCATGTGGTCGATGAATTTAGTAAGCACAACCTACCCTACCTACCATTTGCTCTCTGTTATTTAAAGTTTAGTAAAGTAGAATGCCATGATTATCCTGTTTTCTGAATTATTCATGCAATAAAAAATGTCCTCAAAATAAAAGTTCTCGGAATTACCTGAAAATTTAGTATGATTTTTCTACGTTATCTAAGTATTTTTTGGCACTAAACCCACCCCCAGGGTTGCCCCTGTGAGCCATGAGCTCACAGGACACGCCCACCCCCTGGGCGCACCTATTGAGCTCGTGTGTCCAATAGGGTCCCCCTCACTTATTCCAGCAGCCCACTGCCTTCTCCTACCTCCAGAAAAATCAAACTTACCTCATAGTTCATGTTCTTGCTCATTCTCGAGGATTTTTGATCTCTTTGCTTGGAGATCCGTTTCCAAAACTGTTATGGGGGGATTACTCCTTGGTATGTGACTCCTCCAATGGTCCAATTTATTTTGTTCTAGTGGTTTATGTTTTGCAATTTTTATTGTTTTGGTGACCATGTATTTGAGCTTGCATGTATGGTCCAAAGTAGTTTTGATGCTCGATATACCCTCTAGACACTTGTGGGAGTAGTTGCTATCAATTTTGTTAAGTTTTGTTCATTTTTATTTTGAGGACTAAAATTTTCAGAAACTTTCAGAGAAAAGGAAAATGTTTAGGAAGATGTTCCATGGTGGTTCTTCGAGCAAGAGCTCCCCGAGGCTTGTAGTACGTGACACGCACCTCGAACCATCATAGGAAGATCTTGTGCAACCATGCGAATGGAGATCCGATGACTTCGTGATACTAGCCGACATCAAGGAAGAGTTTGATATGTACGTGCACAATGCCGAGTTGATGGACTTCTTATCAGATAAGTGTCTGCAGTACCATGATCTCGCAGATTCTTTTGTGTGGAGATTCAAGTATGTATCCCAACACTCTTCTCATATGTTATGTTTGACATTTATGATAAATCTTTTCACATGACCATTCATGAATTTAGTGAGGCTTGTAGAAGTTCCTCCTGGGGGAAATGCCTTGAACCTCGTAAAGCTGATTGTAACTAAAAGAACATGCGGTGCCCCCATGTTTGGTTTTGGTAATTGATGATATTCCCTATGGACTAATGGTTGCCTTACGTTATATTTGAAGGATTTTTCCATAGGCTTGTCTTAAAGTCCATGTGTTGGTTTCGAGGAGTTTATGTGTTGACCAAGTTGCTATTCAAGGAATTATATAAAGATTGGTCATGACATGGTTGATCAAGACTAAGTATAAGAGTGATTCAAGTTGATCAACACACAAAGCATAGAAGATGTACCGAGTGGGATAAAGTGATCTCATTGTATGGTAAGCGTTGTCCATTACGCTTTGTGTACTTACTCATAGTCTACGTGAGAGTTCTTTGTGGGGTTAGGTATGTTCCCATGGGTTTGCATCAAGAGGAACATATCATACAACTCATGGAGAGGATGACATCAAGTGGTGATCGTCATCAAGTTTGCGGTGTGTAAGCTCAAGAGCATCACGAAGAGATCATGCTTGAAGCTTGTCGTCCATTGGTGACAATGGACTTGTGAAGATGTGCCGAAGAGTGGCTCACCCGTAGTGGAGTATGGGGGTGCAATCAACTTGTCTTCATTGACCCAATGCAACCAAGAAAGGTGGTCCATCTTGAGGAGGAAAAGATCTTCATCATCTAGCTCAAGTGGATTATGCAGAAGGCAAAGGTTTTCCCTTGATAGGTTTTCTATTTTACCGGTCTCATGGTGGTAGTTGGGATACCGGGTTATAGGATCGATTGCCGTACTATCAAGGGGGGCTCTCAAGTGAGTAGCTTGATTGTATCGTTTGTAGAGAGCTCAAACCATTGCATCCTTGCATCACATTTCTTGGTTATTATTTGATAGTTCTCTTTGTGAGTTTTAGATCTTAAGGCCATCTTCATGACAAGCACTAGTTCATCGAAAACTGATTTCCTATGCATCTTGTTTTACGTTTTCGGTGTTGGAGTTTTTACAAGTCTTATTTGAGAAAGGGTTCTCACCATTTTATTTTGGTTATTTTCTCAATTTCTATTTCTTGATATTTCTATAAAGATTATGTTATCCCTTGTCTTTAGCTTTCCAACAAACTTGGTTTCATCAAATTTGGAGTTCGTTTGCAAAAGTTGTGACCGTTTCAATTTTACCAGTTCCCGCATCTCTTTGCCTAGTGCAGGTGCTCGGGGTCCTTGATGCCCGGGTGCCCGGGGTCACCCGAACCCGTCCATAGTGACCTCTTTGGCTGGTGCAGGTTCCCGGGGTCTCGCCCCCTAGGTGCCCGGGGTCATCCGGGGCGCTCCCTCTCCTCCTCTAATCTCCTAGGTGCCCGGGGTCTTGGACCCGGGTGCCCGGGCTCCTCCACCTCCTCCTCTTGGCCCCCTCCGGGTGCCCGGTGTTGGGACCCCCGGGTGCCCGGCCCCCGTCCACTGTGCTTCCCTTGTTCGTCCGTGTGCCTGGAGTTTATTGGCTTTTTTCTCCGGGTTGTCCGGGTGTCGGAGCCCTTTTTCCGGGTGCCTGGGGTACAACGGCCATATTTTTCTTGGGGTATTTAAACCCCCTTCTTCCTCCTCCAACCTAAGAAATCTGAGCAAGTTTTTCCTCACCATTGTTGACCTCTTGGAGCTTTCTATCTCTCAATCCCTCCATGTATTGCTAGTTTTGGGGGGAAAAGAGAGAGGATATCTAGATCCACATTTCCACCAATCACTTTCTCCTCTATGTAGGGGAACCCCTTGGATCTAGATCTTGGAGTTCTTGGTGTTCTCCTTCTTATTCTTCCTCTCATTTTCTTCCATAGCTTTCTTTGCTTTTGTGGGATTTGGGAGTGAGGGATTTGGGCACTTCGTGTGCCCTTGACATTGCATTAGTTGCATCGGTTTGAGTTCTCCGCAGTGATACGTGGAAGTGAAAAGTTGAGAAGCTTATTACTCTTGGGTGCTTAGTACCCTAGATCTTGTTCCTCTTGGGTGCTTGGGCGCCCTAGACGGTTGGTGGTGCTTCGGAGCTCAATCATTATGGTGTAAAGCTCTGGGAAAGCGTCGGGGTCTCCAATTAGGTTGTGGAGATTGCGCCGAGCAATTTGTACGGGTTCCGGTGACCGCCCCTAAGGGTTGCCAAAGTGTACGGGTTCAGTGACCGCCCCAAGGGTTGCCATTTGTTCGGGTTCAGTGATCGCCCTAAAGGGTCCCTTAGTGGAATCACGACATCTTGCATTGTGCGAGGGCGTGAGGAGATTACCGTGGCCCTAGTGGCTTCTTGGGGAGCATTGTGCCTCCACACCGCTCCAAAAGGAGATTAGCATCCGTAAGGGTGTGAACTTCGGGATACATCATCGTCTCTGTGTGCCTCGGGTATCTCTTACCTGAGCCCTTTACTTATGCACTTTAGTTTGTGATAGCCATAGTACGACAAGTTATATATCTTGCTATCACTTAGTTGTTTATCTTGCTTAGCATAAGTTATTGGTGCACATAGGTGAGCCTAGTTGATTTAGGTTTTGTGCTTGACAAATTGAATGCTAGTTTTATTCCGCATTTGTTCAAGCCTAAAATGTAATGATTTCAAAGCGCCTATTCACCCCCCTCTAGGCGACACTCATGATCTTTCAGTAACAAATTTCTTATGAGTATTACATGGGGTGAAACTAGGGAATAATGCAACATAGAATTGGGAGCATTCATTTCCCTGCTACCCAATACTTTTCTCTGTTTATAGGTAGATGCATCAACAGAAAAAATGACCTTAGTACCCTATGCGCACCTGACTTAAGCATTCTTAAAAGTGCGGCATTAAGGGATAGAAAATTTAACATGGGGCCACCATTGCATGTCGTTTACAAAATAATGCTCTTGTTAGTGATCTTTTTGGCAGGATTTATGCTACTCATTTAGCTACCTACATTGGTATATGATACATCTCCAACGTATCTATAATTTTTGATTGTTCCATGCTATTATAGTAACAATATTGGATGTTTTATATACAATTACAAGAAATTATATATCATTTTTTGTGACTAACCTATTAACTTAGTGCCCAGTGTCAGTTATTATTTTTTGCCCATTTTTGATTTTTCAGAATATCGGTACCAAACAAAGTCCAAATGCCACGAAACTTTTGGAGATTTTTTCTGGACAAGAGAGACACTTGAATCTTCGAGAGAGGGCACAAAGATGAAGCATGGGCCCACGAGGCACCAAGGCGCGCCCAGGGGGTGGTAGGTGCACCCTGGCGGCTCGTGGTGCCCACGAGGCTTAGTTGGACCTAATTATGCCTTTATAAATTCTCTAAAATCATGGAAACAACAAAGAGCCATGATAACCCACAAGTATAGGGGATCGCAATAGTTTCGAGGGTAGAGTATTCAACCCAAATTTATTGATTTGACACAAGGGGAGCCAAAGAATATTTGTAAGTATTAGCAGTTGAGTCGTCAATTCAACAACACCTGGAGATTTAATATTTGTAGCAAAGTGATCAGTAGCATAGTAATACGATAGTTTGATAGCAGTAGCAATGATAATAACAACAATAGTAACGATAATAATGGTAGCAGTAATTTTGTAGCAGTTGTAACATTAGCAATAGTAATAGTAACATAGCAAAGATCAATATGTGAATAGCTCATAGGCCTTGGATCGTTGATTTGTTGGATGATATTCATCATATGACGGTCATAACCTAGGACGACACAAAACTAGATCCAGTTAATCAATATAATGTAGGCATGTATTCCGTAAATAGTCATATGTACTTATGGAAAAGAATTAAGGCCTCCTTTTAATTGATAACCAGAACAAAGCATTAACACATAGTGAATACATGAACTCCTTAAATTAAGGTCATCACCGGAAAGTATCCCAATTATTGTCACCTTGGGGTTTACGTATCATAACACATAATAGGTGCATATAACTTGCAAGATCGGATCAAGAACATAGATATAATGGTGGGAACATAAATGGTTCAGATCTGAAATCATGACACTCGGTCCTAGTGACAAGCATTAAGCATAGCAAAGTCATAGAAACATCAATCTCAGAACATAGTGGACACTAGGGATCAAGCCCTAACAAAACTAACTCGACTACATGCGGAATCTCATCCAACCCATCACTGACCAGCAAGCCTATGAAGGAATTACCCACCCCCGGTGGTGAGCATCATGGGATTGGTGATAGAGGATGGTTGATGATGACAAAGACGAAAGATCCCCCTCTCCAGAGCCCTGGACGGACTCCAGATCTGGCCTCACGATGAAGAACACGAGGTGGCGGCGACTCCGTATCGTAAAACATGATGAAACTTCCTCTCCTATTTTTTTCTAGAAAATAGGATTTTTATAGCGTCGAAATTAAGGTCAGCGGCGCCTCGTGGGCCCAACTACCCACCTAGGCACGCCAGTGGAGGGTGGCGCGCCCTAGTTCCTAGTGTGCAGCTACCCCCCTCCAGCGGGTCTTGGTTCTAGTATTTTTTATCTGTACCTAAAATTAAAGGAGGGATTGTTTCTCCAGTTTTTTTTTGGTCCATCAGATGTTTTTAGTACGTTTTATATTTTTTCGTCCATCGCCGTTTTCAATAAAAAATTAAAAATTGCTCTATATCGGACTCAAACCCTCTCCGTTTAGTTTTAGCCTCACAACACCAACCAGTCCACCTAGCAAACGTACAGCTACACAAAAGGTAGGAAGCTTTCTATTTATATGCTTTCCTACCGCGTGCCCTTTTGGGCTGGCCCATTAGCGGGGAGCCCCTATTTTCTTATTTCATTTTGGTTATTTTTTCCTATTTAAAATAATTTGATATTTCAGAAAATTTCCAATTTTTCAAAAGGAAATGTGAATTTTGAAAAAAGTTTCAAAAATCCGTGCGCCCTATTGGGCTGGCCCATGAGCGGGGAGGGACGACACCAGTTTTCTTATTTTGTTTTTGCTTTTTATTGTTTTTATTTTTTCTTCTTGAAAATAATTTGGGATTTCAAAAAAGTTTCAAATTTCAAAAGAAAATGTGAACTTTAAAAAATGTTTAAGAAGTAGTAAATTTTCATGAATTTGAACAAAGATTTCACGAATTCAAAACATGTTCATGAATTTTTAAAATAATGTTCACAAAAACAAAAAATAATCGTGAATTACAAAAATGTTCATTATTTGAAAAATTGTTTGCTGATACAAAATCTTCATATATAGTAATTATTATATATCAATATTATATACTAATTATTATATATAAATATTAAATTATATATCAATATTATATAATAATTATTATATATCAATATTAAAGGAAGGAATGATTCTTCCCTCCAATTTTAGTTTCATCCATCATCTATCTCCTAACGACCATGCGACATTTCTGTTTCTCCGACACGTGGGCCGAGCTAGGCTACTCCACACTTATTTCTTTCTTTGATTCAGTTGTGGATTAGCGAAAAATATTTTTTTTGTTTCTCCCCTACATGGGTTGAGATGGCCCTATTCCAAAACACTTTTTTCTTTCCTCCCAATTGATCGTGGCATGAAGGTGGGAATGGAACCACGAAGCTACAAACTGAATTGTAATCATCTGGCAAAGCCGATATGATTGAAAGCATCATTCTTTCCTATTTTGGGAAAAATTCTTGTGTATCATAAATTAAATACTGGTTTATATTTTAGCCTAGGCTAGGGAGGTTAATTTAATTTTCTCCCATTGCAATGCATGAGCTTTTTTTCTATTTATTCGAAAATAAGTCTCCAAAAAGTTTCATCCAACTCTGAGAACTTTTATTTCTGCACAAAAACAACACCATGTTAGTTCTGCTAGAAACAACATCAGTCCGGGTTAGTCATTCAAATCAAGAAAATTAGAGTCCAAAACAAGAGCAAAAGAGTAAGGAAAAGTAGATACGATGGAGACGTATCAAGCCACCCAAAACTGTTTTTCCGCCACTACAAGTCCCTGTTCTCGCGAGATCCCATGTGGAGGCCTTTTTCGACACTCTCCTGGATGGGGAATAAATCATGAAGAGGCTCTACATCAACCTTGTTGCCCTTTCGATGATGTGTGAGTAGTTTACCGCAGACCTAGGGTCCATAGTTAGTTACTAGATGTCTATCTCTCCCTCTTTGATCTTCAATACAATGTTTTCTCCTTGATGTTCTTGGAGTTCTATTCGATGTAATCACTTTTTGCGGTGTGTTTGTTGGGATCCGATGAATTGTGGGTTTATTGTCAGATTATCCATGAATATTATTTGAGTCTTCTTGAACTCTTTTATGCATGATTGTTATAGCTTTGTATTTATCTTCGATATATTTATTTGGTTTGGTCAACTAGATTGTTTTTATTGCAATGGGAGAGGTGCTTTGTGATGGGTTCGATCTTATGGTGCTCAATCTCAGTGACAGAAGGGGACATGTCACGTATTTGTATCAGTGCCATTAAGGATAAAAAGATGGGTTTTATTCATGTGTGAGTTTACTTTTTCTACATCATGTCATCTTCCTTAAGGCGTTACTCCGTTCTTTATGAACTTAATACTCTAGATGCATATTGGATATCGGTCGATGTGTGGACTAATAGTAGTAGATGCAGAATCGTTTCAGGCTACTTGTCTCGGACGTGATGCCTATATACAAGATCATTGCCTTGGATATCGTCATGATTATTATTTTTTCTATCAGTTGCCCATTAGTAATTTGTTTACCCACTGTATGCTATTTTCAAGAGAGAAGCCTCTTGTGAAAACAATGGCCCCGGGTCTACTTTTTTCATATATTAAAATCCAAAAATAACTTGCTGCAATTTTACTTCATTTATAAATAACATCACTCTTGTCGGCTGCATGAGCTCATTGTGCATTACAGAACCCAAGTGCTTAGCGCCCGCCAGCACCCACAAACTAATTTTGAGCTAGCACACCAAATAGGCTGTAATTATTCAAAACAAAGGCTGCTTGGCCATGGCAGATTTGGATTCTGACATTTGGGGCCCACGAGGAAGAATCCTATCCAAGGTGGTGTCGACTTAGTCAACAAACGAGGGATTATCATCAAATAATGTCATGACCTCTTCAAGCCCACTTTCATGGAAAATTTCATAAGATTGAACACTCTCCAAATAAGAGGGATTATTTTTAGCTAAAGTTGACACTCTTCCAAACAAAATTTTAATATTATCGCAAGCATATTCATCATGAGGTTTAAATAATTTTTCAAGATCATAAGAATCATTATCACCCCAATCATGATCATTGCAATAAGTAGTGGACATAGCCAAACAAGCATCCCAAGCTTGGGGTTTTGCGTGTCACTAACACAATGACATTAACAGAATTTATAATAACATCATTGCAATCATGCTTTTCATTCAAGGAGCTATCATGAATCACTTTACAAATCTCTTTGTTTAACACTTCATCACAATTCTCAGATTCATAAATCTCAGCCAAAACATCATAAAGATAATCTAGTGCACTCGACTCATTAGCAATTGGTTCATCATAATTGGATCTTTTGAAAAGATTAGCAAGTGGATGAGGATCCATATCAATAGATTTTAGCAAGCAAAGATGCAAGCAAATAGAAGGCACATGGCAACATAAGCAAACATGAGATCTGACAAGAAAAGGGCAAACAAAAAAGAGGGCGAATAAAACGACATTTTTTGTGAAGTGTGGGAGAGGAAAACGAGAGTCAAATAATATAAATTGCAAGGATATGAGATTTGTGATTAGGAACCTGGTAGATGTTGATGATGTCTCCCCGGCAACGGCGCCAGAAATTCCTTTTGAGGTTTGCTTGAACTACATCGGTATTTCCCCAAAGAGGAAGGGATGCTGCAGCACAACAAAGGTAGGTATTTCCCTCCGTGATGAGATCAAGGTTATCAAACCAGTAGGAGAACCACGCAACACCATGTAAACAACTCCTGCACACAAAGAACAAATACTTGCAATCCTACGTAAGAGAGAGGTTGTCAATCCCTCACGGGTAAAAGATAGATAAAATTGTAGTAGATCGGATAAATAGATCTCACAGGAATGCGATATAAAATAAATTACTAAAAATTGCAGCAAGGTACTTTTGTGTTTTTGGATTAATAGATCTGAAAATAACAGCAAATAAAAACAGATCTTGAAGGAAAATATGATAAGAAGAGACCCAGGGGCTGTAGATTTCACTAGTGGCTTCTCTCGTGAAAAATAGCATACGGTGGGTAAAAAAAATTACTGTTGGCCAATTGATAGAACTTCAAGTAATCATGATGATATCCAGGCAATGCTCATTATATAGTCATCATGTCCAAGATTAGTAGACCGACTCCTGCCTGCATCTACTATTATTACTCCACACATCGACCGCTATCCAGCATGCATCTAGTGTACTAAGTTCAAGGAGAAACGGAGTAATGCAATAAGAATGATGACATGATGTAGACAAGATCTATTTATTTAGAAATAAACCCTATCTTATTATCCTTAATAGCAACAATACATACATGTCAGTTCCCCTTCTATCACTGGGATCAAGCACCATAAGATCGAACCCATCACAAAGCACCTCTTCCCATGGCAAAAAAAATCGATCTAGTCGGCCTAAATAAACCAAAGATTCAAAGAAGAAATACGAGGCTATAAGTAATAATGCATATAAGAGATCAAAAGAGACTCAAATAACTTTCATGGATAAAAACATAGATCTGATCAGAAACTCAATGTTCATCGGATCCCAACAAACACACCACAAAAAGAGCTACATCAAATAGATCTCCAAGAGACCATTGTATTGAGAATCAAGAGAGAGAGAGAGAGAGAGAGAGAGAGAGAGAGAGAGAGTGAGAGAGAGAGAGAGAGGAAGCCATCTAGCTACTAACTATGGACACGTAGGTCTACAATGAACTACTCACACATCATCGAAGAGGCACCAATGAGGATGATGAACCCCTCCGTGATGGTGTCTAGATTGGATCTGGTGGTTCTGGACCTTGCGGCAGCTGGAATTGATTTTCGTCGACTCCCCTAGGGTTTCTGGAATTATTGGGGTATTTATAGAGGAAAGAGGCGGTGCGGGAGGCCACTGAGGTGGGCACAACCCACCAGGGCGTGCCTGGGCCTCCATGCGCGCCCAGGTGTCTTGTGCTCACCACAGGCCCCCTCTACTGTACTTCTTTGGCCCACTGGATGTCTTTTCATCCAAAAAATCCACAAAAAGTTTCACTGCGTTTGGACTCCATTTGATATTGATTGCATGTGACGTAAAAAACAAGCAGAAAACAGTAGCTGGCACTTGGCACTATGTCAATAGGTTAGTCCCAAAAATGATATAAAGTTGCTATAAAACAATGGTAAAACATCCAAGAATGATAATATAACAGCATGGAACAATCAAAAATTATAGATACATTGGAGACGACTCAGGTTGTCAATCCTTTCACGGTTACTTGCAATGATGAGATTTGATAGTAATATATATAGAAGATAAGTAAAAGTGCAAAATAAAATAAAAGTAAAAAATTGTATCAAGGTATTTTTGTGTTTTTGATTTTATAGATCTAAAAATAATATGATAAAAGATAGACCAGAGGGCCATAGTTTTCACTAGAGGCTTCTCTCTTGAAAGAAAGCATACGGTGGGTAAACAAACTACTGTTGAGCAATTGATAAAAAAGCGCATAGTTATGGCGATATCTAAGGCAATGACCATCAATATAGGCATCACGTCAGGGACAAGTAGACCGACTCCTGCCTACATCTACTACTATTACTCCACACATCAACCGCTATCCAGCATGCATCTAATGTATTAAGTTAACAAGAACAGACTAACGCCTTAAGTAAGATGACATGATGTAGAGGGATAGATCCAATCAATATAAACAAACCCCATCTTTTTATCCTTAGTGGCAACAATAAAAATACGTGTCATGTCCCTTTCTGTCACTGGGAATAAGCACAGTGTCATGGAATTGTCATGGCAGATGTCCTAGTGAAAGGATTTAGTCGTGGAGCCATCGCAACTAGGAAGCTTAAAGGGGTTAATCAGGACAAAGTAAACGAGGTTTATACTGGTTCGGCCCCTTACGATGAAGGTAAAAGCCTACGATCCAGTTTTGAGTGGGATTGCTTATGTCTCGATAACCAGGGAGCGAATCGCTTGACCTAGCTCTCGAGTTGATGTTACTTGTCCTGAACCGCCGCCGGGTCATCCCTTTATATACAGATGTTGATGCCCTGCAGCTCATCGAGTCCCGGTCGGCTCATAAACAGTGTCTGGCTCGGTCTCTTAACTATTCTTGCCTTACAATACAAGTCACGCATACATGGCGGTTTATCACTACGGGCCTTAAGTCGCCTTTGGGCCTTGGGCCCTTAACTGAACCGCCATCTTTATCCTAGGTCTTGGGTGTCGGATTTAGGGTTCCGGTAGACCCTTGAGGTTCGAACACTGGGGTGCGCGCGGAGGTTTCGCCTTCAACCTACCTGTTCCTCACCGAATTGCTAAGATCTAAACTACGAAAAGAACAACGCAAGAGACACAAGGTTTATACTACTTCAGGCCACCATTGTGGTGTAATACCCTACTCCAGTGTGTGGCATGGTGGATTTCCTCTTGGGCTGATGATGAACAATACAAGGAAGAACAACCTCGCGAGGGTCTGTTCTTGTGGTGGTGTTGTCCCTTTGGAGGGGTTGATTCTAGATGCCTATCTTCTCTCCAGATTCCTATCCAGATCTTCTTCTCTCGCCCCCTCTACCCTGTAGGTGGCTAGTCCTATTTATAGGCGAAGGCCCTGGGCCTCTTCCCAAATATTGAGCGGGAAGGGCGCCAACAATCGGCCAATTTGAAGGGGAACATCTAGTACACTTATCCTGACTAAAGTTGGTCCTCACCTGTCAAAGGCTCTGGTGGTGACACCGACTTGGGCTCCACGGTGACCTCCATCCTGCCGCTGGACTGGTCTTGGTCTTGTTGCACCGAAATGGATGCCTTTGCTTGATGCTCTCGCCTGCGCTTTCTCCCCTTGCACCAAAGAGGAAAGAAGGACACTGCGCGGGCCGGCGCCCGGCCGGCGCCCTTGGTCATCATGGCTTGCGTCATGGGTACCTCGCGAGGTACCCCGCCTTGAACTCTCTGCCTCCTTGTGAGCCAGCCTGACGAGGCCGTGCCTGAGGAAGCTCCTTGTCGTCCGCCCCACGAGGCTTGGCCCCTCGCAAGGGTCTTGAGCTTGTGTTGATGAATATGGGCCGTGCTGGGCCCCCTTTGAGCCACACCGTAGGCCGCAGGCAGGCAAGTCTGGGGACCCCCGTTCCCAGAACGCCGACAGTAGCCCCCGGGCCCAAGGCGCGCCCGGACATGGCCGAGTAGAGAGGTAAAAGGGCAAGTGCGAAGCGTTGCGGGCCCTAACAGCCTGTGGCCTTGGGCGCTGCGTGGCGGTTGATTGGACGTGGGCGCCTCCACAACCGCGCGAGTTGATAAGGAGCGGCATCTGCCCTCTGCCTCCTTTGCTCTCTCCAGTTGCTGCTCAGATCCCCTTTCTTGCGCCTCTCCTTCCTTCCTTTGAAATCTCCAGATCTACTCCATCCGCACGCCCTAGCCTGACATGGCGCCTCGCCAGGCCCCGGCCGGAGCTTGGTATTCGTCCGCCTTGGACTCGCCGAACGTGTCGGAGGCGAGCCTTGCCCGGGTGCGCCAGATGGCAGCGGCGCAGGGCGTGGACGGGGCGAAGGTGTTTAAGGCCGGCTCTGCCCTCCCTGAGGGCCAAGGGAGCACCTTCTATCCGCTCTTCGTGAGCGCCATTGTCGCCGGTCTGGTGCCTCCCTTCTATGAGTTTTTCTTTTCTGTCCTCTGCCATTATAACCTTCAAGCTCTGCACCTCCACCCCAACTCTGTCCTCCTTCTGGCAATCTTCGCCTACTATTGCGAGGCTCACGTGGGGGTGAAGCCCTCAGTGGCCTTGCTGCGCCACTACTTCTCCCTCCAGACCTCTCGCGGTTCCGGCTCTGCGTGTGCGAGCTTCGTCGCGTACGGCAGCTCCATCGCCATTTCTAATCCCGGGAAAAGGATTGAGGGCTTCAGGAGCAAGTGGGTCTTGGTTGATGCTGGGCGCGTCCACCCCCGGCTGGTCTTGCCCACGGGGCACCCCTCGAGCTCCGACGACTGGTCTCGAGTGGAGCTGGTGGATCCCCGCGCAAGGCTGATGTTGGAGAAGATGGATGCGGATCTGAGGCCGGCCAACATGGCGGCGGCGAAGCTGACTGGCGCCTCGCTGCTGAGGGAGTTCCTGGAGCATCAGCTGGCTCCGCTTCGTCAGTACCCGCTTCCGATGTGGAGGCCCCACCCGAGCCCAGCGGTCCTGGCCGATGAGGATCTGGCCGCGGTCCTCCAGTCTTTGGTCGCGGGCGACGTGGCAAGGCTGGAGGGCGCTCCGACGCCCCTGTTCCTTCGCAAGGACTGGGAGCAGGTTGTGGGGTCCATGTCTGTCTTCAACGGGGACGGGCCTGCGCCCACGGAGGCTCCCGAGGACCTGGTGGACGTATCCTCCGGTGACTCCAGCGAACAGAGGGAGGAAGGGGAGCAGGAAAAGGGGGCTGACTCCGAGGCAGAGTCAAGAGCTCCACCTCTTCGCTGCAAGTCTCGTGCTCTCTGCCTTCCTCTGAGTGACGATGACGAGGGTGATGACGAGCAGGGCGGCGGGAGCCTGCCCCTGGTCCCGAAGAAGGACCGGACTGGGCTGATCCCCCGCGGGTCCGCCCCAGCCCCGAGGCGATCCGCAGGCGCCCCGGCTGCACCCGCGCGCGCTCCTTGAGGCTCATCCTTGCAACCGGCTCTCGGGCTTCAAGTACGGCCGGAGGCTGCTCGAGCCTGCTGGCGACGACCTGTAAGTGCTTGATCCCTGTCTTGTTTCGTCGCTGAGGCTTGACGTCCGTATCGCCCAGCTAGGCTGGCGCCCACGGCAAAGAAGCCGAAGGGGGCTCCTGAGACTCCATCCGCGGCAGCACCTCTACTCGCGAAAGAAGATGAACGTGACGCGCTGGCCTCTCCTGCCCAGGCGTCCCTGCGAGGCCCTGCCGAGCCTTCTGGGGCGAGCTCGGCTCCTATGGCCCTGGCGACTCCCGAGGCGCCCCGCTTGACGCTGCCACCACAGCCGCTGGGGCACAGCAGGCTCTGCCTCAGGACACCATGGTCACGCTGTCGTCTTCTCCTCCTACCCCGCCAACTGCTGCTTCCCCGTCTCCTCCTACTGTCCTAGATCGTGCTGCTGCCGAACTGGACCGTCTGCGGCGGGATCTTCTGAGCGCCGACCCTCGTTTGGTGGTCGGGCTCTTGGAGCTAGCCTCGGGCTGGATTCGCTCCGATGCTTCGATTCGTGCGGTGCTGGTCCAAGCCTCGAATGGCCTGTGATGAGGAGAAGCAGGCCGTCCTTGGGGCGAAGGTTGCCCGCGACGCCACCTTGGGGGAGGCGGCTAATGCCCAGGTCGTTGCGAGGTGCTGGAGGGCGAGCTAAAGGGCCTGCAGGACTGGCTCGCCGAGGGGACTCGCCTTCGCCTAGAGCAGGAGGATGGCATGAAGGCTCGCGAGGCGGCCGTCAAGGACTGGGACGCCAAGCTCAAGAAGCGCCGTGACCGCCTAGGCGCGCTGGAGCGAGAGCTGGAGGCGAGGAAGGTTGAGTTGGACGACAAGGCACGGGTTCTTGCCGAGGATCGTGTGGCCTTTGCGGAGATGGAGGAGAAGGCCCGCACTTCATTGAAGACGCTCTATGAGAGCGGCCTGGAGAGTCCACTGGCCGGCGAGGAGAATGGCCCCACCAAGCTGCTTCCTTTCCTGGTTCGTACCCTTGAAGATGTCGCCCTTGGCCTTGGCACGGCTGAGGCCGAGGCACGCGTCTTGTCTTCTGCGGCGCTGACGCGGGTCTTCACCCACATCTATCTTCGCGACCCCAACGTCGACCTCGACGGCCTGCTGGAGCCAGCGAGTGGCGAGCATGCCGCTGCCGCTGCTGAGGTCGTGAAGGGCCATGCGGAGGCTATGCTGGGGAAGTTCCGGGCCTTCAGCACCAGGCCGAAGCGGAGCGCTTCTAGCCCGGCAGCTCCACAAGGCGAACCCGCTCCGCGCAACTCCACGGCCGGCAAGTGACTCCGTTGTGGATCCCGTCCTGCTTTTAGTTTCTGCACATGTATCAGGCCTCAGGGAGGCGTTAAAACTTGCATTTGGTGCTGTGATAACAGTATGGACTGTAATATTTGTTTTTGAATTCCTTGAAATTTGCGCTATTTCCTTCCTACTTGCTTGTGTCCTACGCCAGTAGAGCCCAGCCCCGCGCGTACCTCAGCCGCCGTTAGCCCCGACCAGAAACCAGGACGGGACCAAGGAGTGAGGGGTTACGTGACAAGTTAGGCTCCTGAGTCGCGATGCTCAAGAGTCCCCCTTGGCGCTCGAACAGCAAGTAGGGAGGTGAGATGTGGGGGTGGATCTACCGTTCTACATCTTCAGAGCCCGGCCCCGCGCATACCTCAACCACCGTTAGCCCCGACCGGAAACCAGGACGGGACCAAGGAGTGAGGGGCTACGTGACCAGTTAGGCTCCTGAGTCGCGATGCTCAGGAGTCCCCCTTGACGCTCAAACGGCCTTCATAGCTTGGCTCCGCTTGGGAGGGACGCGCGACGAACCAGGCCCAGGGGGCCTGGCTGGGTGGCGTCCGTCTGGGCGTGACCCAGGCGTAGCCCCCGTGCCCAGCCCCCTCGCGCGGCACTCCCGAGGGGAGGCGTTGCGATGAGGCTAGACACTGAGCTCTGGGCTCCCTGAGGTTGATGCGGCCCGAGGGCCACCCTCAGTTGTTTATCACCTGCGCGGAGCATAGCGCTTCCGTATGCGTACGGGCATAGCCTCTCCTCGGCAGTGTCGTCAGCCAGCACGGAGCATGGTGCTTCCACTGGTGCGTGGGAGGGGGCTCCCCTCCGGGAGGAGCCCCCGAGGCGTGTACAGCCCCGCCCTGACACGTGGCTGGCATGGTAGGGCTTGACGAGGTGTATCTGGGCACCCGTGAGCCAGCGCGGGACTCACGGGGCCCTACCTCAAGGTGGGTTGCGCCTGGCTCTGGGCCTTATCTTGGAGTGTGTTCCTGCAAATTTGTCTAGATGCCGATGCTCTACGTCCTCAGGTCCCGGCTCTCGGGCTGGTCTCAGCCGTCGCTGGTATGCCGGGGCGCGATGCCGTGGGCAGACCAGAGGGTGAGGGCCGGAGAGCCAGTAGGAGCCCTGAGTCGCGATGCTCAGGCACCCCCCCTTTAACGCGCAAGCTGGGTTAGATGTCGAAACTCTATGTCCTCGGGTCCCGGCTCTCGGGCTGGTCTCAGCCGTCGCTGGTATGCCGGGGCGCGATGCCGTGGGCAGACCAGAGGGTGAGGGCTGGAGAGCCGGTAGGAGCCCTGAGTCGAGATGCTCAGGCACCCCCCCTTTAACGCGCAAGCTGGGTTAGATGTCGAAACTCTACGTCCTCGGGTCCCGGATCTTGGGCTGGTCTCAGCCGTCGCTGATATGCCGGGGCACGATGCCGTGGGCAGACCAGAGGGTGAGGGCCGGAGAGCCGGTAGGAGCCCTGAGTCGCGATGCTCAGGCACCCCCCCTTTAACGTGCAAGCTTGCGACATCCAGGAAGAAAAAAGGTACCATGAACAGGCACCAAACAACAAGCATGACGGGTCGAAAACATGGCCCTAAGATAAATGCAAGAGGGGTACATGCCACTGGGTCTGACCCGAGCAGCTTGGGGATAATGCAGCCCGAGGGGCGCCCCCAGCAGAGTGAGCTAAGAACAAGAAATAAAAGAGATACAAGCCACAGGGACGGACCCACGCGGTCTGGGAATAATGCAGCCCTGAGGGCACTCCTAGTTGGAAATGAAACTAGAAAGATGTCACCTAATGACGCTGAAGACGAAGGGGTGTTGATGCAGCAGACTCAGTGGGCTGTGGGGGCAGATCCTCACGAGCCCCCAGGCCCTGGGGCCTCAGGAGGCTCTGGAGGCGCTGGTGGATCCTCGCGGACCGTCTCCATCTCCACCAGGGCTGCGGAACGCTTGACCTCTTGAGCCTCCAGGATGGCCCTCATGATGCGCTGGTACGCAGCAGCTGCATTTGGCAAGTCGCAAGGCATGCGAACATAGCTGTGAGGTGGACCCTCGCAGCGTCCCACTCGCGAAGGCCAGAGGCGCTCCTGAGACGCGGCTTGGTTGAGCCCTGGTATGTCGATGCAGACGCGCAGCCCACCATCCTCGCCTGGATGGGGGGCCACAGCGGGTAAGCGGCGGCTGCCTCTCATGACCCTTGACTCCTGTAGCTCCTGAATGGCCTTGCTGACGAACTCCTGAGGGTTTAGCCCTCCTTGCCTTGCTCCTTCTTGATGGAAACGTGCTTCGAAGCATGCCTCCACGTGGTGCCCAAGCGCCTCCCTCGTGACCTTGGCGAGGTCGATGGCCCTCCAGGGGAGAGCCCCCGAGCCCTGCTGAGGAGGGTGCCGGGCGCGCTTGCCTATGCGATGGAAGAAGGTTCCCCCTGAGCAGGCGTGGGTCCTGAGGGACCTGCCTCCTGAGGGGCCAGGTCGGCCGATGTCTTCTTCTTCTTGGGGGCGTCCTCGGGAAGCCTCCTGCTTCCGCGATCCGGGTCTTCCAGTGATGCGGCCTGAAAGGCTCTCTCTAGGGAGCAAACTGCGTCTCTCTCCTCGCAGGGCACCGTGATGACTCCGCCACTTCCTGGCATCTTGAGGACATTGTAGCCATGGTGGGTTACGGCCATGAACTTGGCCAGCGCTGGGTCCCCGAGGATGGCGTTGTACGGCAAGCGAATGTGGGCGACGTCGAAGTCGATGAGCTCGGTGCGGTAGTTGTCGCGTGCCCCGAAGGTGACAGGGAGGCGGACCTGCCCAATCGGGACCGTGGAGCCGTCGGTGACTCCGGAGAAAGGCTTGGTGGGCTGAAGCTGACTGTAGGGTACTTGGAGATTGTTGAATGTTTCCACGGACAGGACGTTGAGCCCTGCCCCGCCATCGATGATGGTCCTGGTGACTAGCACATTGCTGATGATTGGGGAACAAAGCATCGGGAGGACTCTGGCTGTGGCCACACACTTGAGATGATCTGCTGAGTTGAATGTGATGGCACACGCCGAACACCTGAGAGGGTGCGTGGCCTCGAGCTTGGGGAGGACTACATTCACTTCTCCAGTGAACTACTTGAAGATGCGCTGAGAGGCTGGGGCTTGGGCTCCGCCTAGGATGCAGGCGATCGCACGTGGTTCCTGGAAGCCCGCAGCCCCTTCGTCCTGATGACGGTCCTCATTTCTCCTTGGCTGCGACGATAGCGGAAGGAGGCCTGCGTTACCTTGCGAGCGATCCTCGCGAGGCTGATTCCTCCAGCCTCCCTCACGAGGCGGGTCCTGCCAGCGATCCTTGCGAGGTTGGTCGCGCCACCCTTGACGTGGGCCGCGGTCTTCCCAGCGTCCTGCGTTCCTTCCTCCTCCTCGTCCGTAGCCCCGGTCCCTGCGGTCGGGACGTCGGCCAGTCCGTCCTTCACGCACGGCCCGGAGCTCTTGGCATTCATTGGTGTTATGGGTGTGGAGGTCGTGGTACACGCAGTACCGACTGCCCTTGGAGGATTCGGGCTGATCTCTGCCCCGCTTGGTGTCTGGTTCTGCCATGAGCACGACAGCCCCCTTGCGCTTCACGTCCTTGGCCTTGGGCTTCTTCTCTTCAGGGTCTTCGGTAGGCAACTCGAGGAGGGAGACATGCCCTTCCTCAGCCCTGGCGCACTTGGTCGCCAGGTTGAACAGCTTCAAGGAAGTGCACAGATCTTCATGCATTGCGAGCTCCTCCTTCATTTTGACATCACGCACGCCGTCAGAGAAGGCTGAGATGATGGCCTCCTCGGTCACCTTGGGAATCTTGAGGCGCGCGTTGTTGAAGCGCTGGATGTACTTCTGCAGGGTTTCCCCTGGTTGCTGCTTGATGTGGCGCATGTCGCTCACGGCGGGTGGCCGGTCACGGGTACCTTGGAAGTTGGCGATGAAGCGGGTGCACATCTCGTCCCAGGAGGAGATCGTGCATGGGGCCAGGTTCAGAAGCCAGGTGCGGGCCCCGTCCTTGAGAGCCATGGGAAACCAGTTCGCCATGACCTTCTCGTCTCCGTTGGCAGCCTCGATGCCCAGCTCGTAGAGCTGGAGGAACTCTGCAGGGTCAGCCGTGCCGTCGTAGCGAGGAGGCAGGTCTGGCTTGAACTTGCCGGGCCACGCGACAGTGCGTAGCTCGGTGGTGAAGGCGCGGCAGCCCGATGTGGCCACAGGAGGCCTTGGAGGACGAAGGGCTCGGTCCTGCGGGTCCCCGTGCGCCGCAGCGGGGTGCAGCGCGGGGTCTTGACGTGCTGGAGCAGGAGGGTGGTCGGGACGAGCCGGAGCAGGGAGCGCTCGGGCAGCTTCTCGAGGGCGAGGGACCTCTTGGCAGCTCTGCTCCTGCCGCGCTGGTTCCTGACGGGGCGGGTTCCGCCCAGGGACCGCGCGCCTTGGAGCCAGGGCGCCTTCTTGAGGGGGAGGCGGCTGAGGCGCCCCAGGAGCTTCATTGCCCGCGCATGGCGGGGCACGGTGCAACGAGAAAGATGGCACGGGGGAGCCCCCAGTGGTGCGGACGAGTTCGGCGACTCGGTCGAGCCATACTTCGTAGACGTCGTCGACGGGGCGGTAGCGCAGGAGCTTGTTTGCCGCGATGAGCGCAGCTCAAGCCTCCATGGCCGCGCGGGGCACGCGGGACGAAGAACAACCGGGGGTGAGCGAGGGCGTAGCGGTGTGACCGTCTCGCCTCATGGACGGGTGCTGGGAAGATGCTTGCTGCTTGTTCCCCGCCGGGCCAGTGGCGGCGTTGATGACAGGCGACGGGGAACGACGAGGGCGCCCGCTGACGGGAGCCGTCTGGGTGACGCGGGAAGCGAGGGCGGCTCGGCGCTCATCGCGAACCCGGCGTGCGTCAGACATGGTCGCGACGGTCGGAGAAGAACAGGGCGACGGAAGACGAATTCCAGAGCACCCCTACCTGGTGCGCCAAATGTCGGATTTAGGGTTCCGGCAGACCCTTGAGGTTCGAACACTGGGGTGCGCGCGGCGGTTTCGCCTTCTACCTACCTGTTCCTCACCGAATCGCTAAGATCTAAACTACGGAAAGAACAACGCAAGAAACACAGGGTTTATAATGGTTCAGGCCACCATTGTGGTGTAATACCCTACTCCAGTGTGTGGCGTGGTGGATTGCCTCTTGGGCTGATGATGAACAATACAAGGAAGAACAGCCTCGCGAGGGTCTGTTTTTGTGGTGGTGTTGTCCCTTTGGAGGGGTTGATTCTAGATGCCTATCTTCTCTCCAGATTCCTATCCAGATCTTCTTCTCTCGCCCCCTCTACCCTGTGGGTGTCTAGTCCTATTTATAGGCGAAGGCCCTAGGCCTCTTCCCAAATATTGAGCGGGAAGGGCGCCAACAATTGGCCAATTTGAAGGGGAACATCTAGTACACTTATCCTGACTAAAGTTGGTCCTCGCCTGTCAAAGGCTCTGGTGGTGACGCCGACTTGGGCTCCACGGTGACCTCCATCCTGCCGTTGGACTGGTCTTGGTCTTGTTGCACCAAAATGGATGCCTTTGCTTGATGCTCTCGCATGCGCTTGCTCACCTTGCACCAAAGAGGAAAGAAGGACACTGCGCGTGCTGGCGCCCGGCCGGCGCCCTCGGTCGTCATGGCTTGCGTCATGGGCACCTCGTGAGGTACCCCCCCTTGAACTCTCCGCCTCCTCATGAGCCAGCCTGACGAGGCCGTGCCTGAGGAAGCTCCTTGTCGTCCGCCCCGTGAGGCTTGGCCCCTCGCGAGGGTCTTCAGCTTGTGTTGATGAAGATGGGCCGTGTTGGGCCCCCTTTGAGCCACGCCGCAGGCCGCAGGTAGGCAAGTCTGGGGACCCCCGTTCCCAGAACGCTGACATTGGGCTTCAAGAACATTTGCATGTATAACCCGACCCCTCCTAGGCGGGTCATACCAATAGTTATATCCCCAACATTAGGCCCCAGATTGATTTGAACTGGTTCATGTCAATCTTCGACACTTAAGGAAAAGTCTTCTGCCCTTATGATATTCTTGTAAACCGCCATGACGTCATCCTCTGGATTTGTGGTAACCCGCCAAGACGTCACCTGTCATAAAAGCACGTTTTATCCAATGCATCCCAACGGATATTTGTCTTGATGACCATCCTGAAAATCGAGGCACCCCTGTAGTTGGATTACTTATGCTTTCGGCCTACTCATTTTTCACGCTCTATTAGTGGACCTTCCTTAAAAATAGACCCGACTAGGTCTTCCTCATTCTTCCCATTCCGCATCTCCTTCCTCTCGCCCCCATCTGTCACTGGAGCTCCGCCGCTGCCGCCACAGCGCATCTCGTCTCCGTCGACCTTGGCCGTTGCATCGACCTGAACTTGACCAGAGAACGGTGACGGCCCTCCGCTGCAGATCTTCCACGGTAAGTTTTCCCCTTTCTGCACCATAGATCCATGATAGGGCTAGTATGTTCTTCTGTACAGTTCCTCGTTCATCCTAGTTCTTAGCATTTTCTTCTGCCGTAGCTTTTTTGATCCAACGATTGCGTAGATCTCGTGTGGTAGTTGCTCCGCATCCATTTTTAGCACTAGCAGATCTTCTTTCTTTGTAAGAATCCTTAGTAGAACGCATGAACTTTTCTGCACCATATTTTTAGGTCTAGAATTTTTCCTTTTCTGAATGTCAGTTTGATGCAAAATAATAGCTTCAGTTTGTGAAACCTGTTTATGCAACACTTAGGCAAAATCGACACTTGTTAGATTCATCTAGCCATGGCGACTCTGATCACCGGCTTTAAAGATACCATGCTCAATTGACCAACCATGGCGGTTTAAATAATCCTGACGGCTTATAGAACCTATGGCGGCTTAAATAACCATGACATAATTGTCCTTATACCATTAGGCCCCTTCATAAGCCGCCATCTTGAATATGCACAGTAATATTTTTCTGCCCGGCTTAAATTTGAACCGACACTTTTTACTTTGTCTTAGGCTTTCAATCAGAATGGCACCAAAGGCACCCACTTCCTGCATCTAGGTTAAATCCATTGTCACTACCAGTACTATGGATGATTTTGTGAAGACCAGCTATCTGCCGAAAAAAGAAGTCATGACTTATCGTGCTACTGACCCGGAGGAAGTATTTCCTCAACCCAAAGATGGAGAAGTTGTTGTTTTCACAGATCATATGAACCAGGGTTTCACTCCACCTGGATCAAAATTCTTCAGAGATGTGTTGCATTTCTTTGATCTTCACCCACAAGACATCGGACCCAATTCCATGTCTAATATCTGCAACTTCCAAGTATTTAGTGAAGTATACCTTGGAGAAGAACCCAATCTGCTGCTCTTCAGAGAGTTGTTTTATTTGAACTGCCAGAATGAGTGCGCTAGCGATCAGAGCTGTTTTATTCCGTGTCTAATAACTGGCATCCATCTTATCAGACGAATGTATTATGGCCTTGCACTACAAAAAAAAGACACATCCGTGACATTTTGGGCTGAACGAAAAAAAATTATGTCATACATATGACACTTCTATGACGATAATTGTGACAAAACCCGGTATCATCATATATGTGGTGGGCTCCTACTTCTATGAAAAAAAATCATGACAGAAAATGGGCTTTTCGTCTTGGGCGGGCCGGAGACGCAGCTGCATGACATTCTTTGGGCCGTCCATGATGGAAAAAACCGTGGTAGAAGTGAGGGGGAGGAAAATTTCGGGGAGTTCCCAGTTACGGTGGGAGGTCGGGGGCCGAGCGATGCGCGTTTCTCTCGTACACGTATGCGCGTGTGTGCGAGGCGTTGGCTCTAACTGAACCCGAGCGAGGCGTTGGGATCTAACTGAACCCGAGCGATTGCACTGCAGGCTATGCGTTACTGTACCCGAGCGATCGATCGATTGCTGTTAACTGAACCCGATCGAGCGATTCCTTCGCTATTGCTGCTAACTGAAGCCGATC
>NC_041393.1:362411378-362438478 GCF_002162155.2 Triticum dicoccoides | reverse complement strand
CTGGATGAACAGGACCCCGTGGTGTGGTGGAGGGCTGGATGAACAGTAGACGGTGGAGGGGTGCCCGTGGAGGGGTGGTTGAACATGACCCCGTGGTGTGGAGGGCTGGATGAATAGTAGACGGTGGAGGGGTGCCCGTGGAGGGGTGGTTGAACAGGACCCCGTGGTGTGGAGGGCTTGATGAACAGTAGGCAGTGGAGGGGTGGTTGAACAGTAGCCGGTGGAGTAGCGCGCGGTGGAGGCTGGATGAACAGGAGCCTATGGAGGCTGGAGGAGGTCGACGGTAGCCCGTGGAGGCTAGAGGAGGTCGACGGTGGAGATGAATAGTATCTGGTGGAGTCCCGTTTTGCGGTACGCCACACCCCTCCCAATGAACAGGACCCCCATTTCGACCGTAGCGCTCCAACACAAGTCCGTTTTGTCCGTTTTGCGGTACGCCACACCCCTCCCGATCAACAGGACCCCCGTTTCGACCGTAGGTGGTCAGTTTCGTCCGTTTTGTTGTACGCCACACCCCTCCCGATCAACAGGACACGGTTTCGACCGTAGGAGGTCCGTTTCCTCCGTTTTGTGGTACGCCACACCCCTCCCGATCAACAGGACCCCGTTCCGAACGTAGAAGGTCCGTTTACTCCATTCTACGATACAACAAGCCTCGTTTCCATTGCCTATTCCGTCCAAGCCCTCTCGATGAACACGACCACGCATTCCGTTCTGACCCAGCCGGTTGGCTCCCCATGAACACGACGACGATGTTGTTTCTCCGTTCCGACCCAGCCATGTACGTATGCACGACTAGGCGTTCAAGACCATGCCCGTATGTACATATGTGGTCGTATTTTCTTTCTTGCACCCTGGCCGCTGTACGTACGTGTACATGCTACGTGTGCGCCTCTACTATGACACATGCGCGCCTCTACTACGACACGTGCGCACCTCTACATCGACCAGTATGTACGTGCACGTTCGCGACCAGAATGACAACGCTACATACGCTTCCACCAGGTGGGTCCCGACTGTCAGGCACTTCCTTGCCTGCGAAGATGTAGCTGGTGGGTCCCAGCAGTCAGGGGGCGAATTGTTTTTTTTGCCCGGACAAACTTCCTTGCGTGCAAAGATGTAGCTGGTGGGTCCCAACAGTCAGGGGGAAATGTTTTTTTCATGAAATACGGTGGCCCGTCTGGTGGGTCCCTGCTGTCAGGTGGAGGAATAATTATTTTGCGCGTAATAAGGAGGCACTTCCTTGCTGTGGCCGTGGACCCAGTTGTCAGCCTTCCCACATATAGTCCACGTCCGATGGAAGCCATTCCTTGACCACGTTGACCATGCCACGCCGACAGCACCAAGGCGGTGGACGATGACGAGGCCTAGGAAGGGGACGACGTGGAGCCGGGGAAGACGCGACAGTGGACACCCACGCGTAGGGGAGTACAAGGGTTCACTGGTTCGCTGTGGTGTGAGGCTGCCATCGCCGAAGAATAACAGGGGGTGTGGGTGAGTAGAGGGATGGCCTGGCCAGCGGTGGGAGTAGTAGGGGGCAGTGAGGCCTCCGCCGCATCGCAGCCGGCCACGGGAGGCAGGAGCACGAGGCACGACGGGCGCTGGTTTGGGTGGCTGGAGCAAGAAGACCAGAGGTTGAAGAAGCACTACGGCCGTTGGATGGACATCGTATGGTCACTGGAGCTAGAATTGTGCATATTGACTAAGTTGACAAAGACCTCCGTCCCCGCCAACTTAGTAGGCCCACAAGTCAGCCTGCCACTATACTGGGTCCCAGCTAATAGGGGGAGTATTCATTTTTTGTGCGTAATAAGGAGGCACTTCCTTGCGTGCGAAGATATAGCTGGTGGGTCCGAGCTGTCAGCGGCGGTAACGTTTTTTTCATGAAATACAGAGGCCCTTTCGGTGGGTCCCCGATGTCAGGTGGAGGAATCATTATTTTGCGCGTAATAAGGAGGCATTTCCTTGCGTGCGGCCGTGGACCCAGCTGTCAGCCTCTCCACGTACAGTCCACTTCAGATGCATGTTGTTTGTTGACCATGTTGACCAGGCCACGCCGAGAGCACCAGGGCGGTGGACGACGGCGAGGCCTAGGAAGGGAACGACATGGAGGCATGGAAGACTCGGCAGTTGTTTCCCACGCGGAGGGGAGTACGACTGTACGAGGGTTTACTAGTTCGTCTGCCCTTGCCGGAGAATAACAGCAAGTGTGGGTGAGTAGAGGGATGGCTAGGCCAATGATGGGAGTACCGTGGGGTGGTGAGGCATGCGCTGCAGCACAGCCGGCTGCGGGGAGGAGGGAGCAGGTAGTCCCGCCGGTGCTTATTTGAGCGGCTGGAGCAAGAAGAGCAGAGATTGAAGAAGCACGACGGCCGTTGGATGGACATTGTACGGTCACTTCAGCTAGAATCGTTCATATTGACTAAGTTGACAAAGCCCTTCGTCCCCGTCAACTTAGTAGGCCCACAAGTCAGCCTCCCACCATGGTGGGTCCCAGCTAGCTGGGGGAGTATTCATTTTTCTGTGCGTAATAAGGAGGCACTTCCGGTGGGTCGGAGCTGAGAGCGGGGGGAACGTTTTTTTGCGAAATATGGTGGTCCGTCCGGTGGGTCCCAGCAGTCACGGGCAAACGTTTTTTTCGCGAAATACGGTGGCCCGTCCGGTGGGTCCCAGCAGTCAGGGGGGAAACATTTTTTCCGCGAAATACTGGTGGCCCGTCCGGTGGGTCCCTGCTGTCAGGTGGAGGAATAATTATTTTGCGCGTCATAAGGAGGCACTTCCTTGCGGCTGCCGTGGACCCAGTTGTCAGCCTCTCCACGTACAGTACTCTTCCGATGGAAGTCGGTCGTTGACCACATTGACCATGCCACGCTGAGAGCACCACGGTGGTGGACGACGGCGAGGCCTAGGAAGGGGACGACGCGGAGCCGGGGAAGACGTGGCAGTGGATGCCCACGCGGAGAGGAGTATGAGGGTTCACTGGTTCGGCTGCGGTGTGAGGCTGCCGTTGCCGCAGAATAACAGGGGGAGTGGGTGAGTGGAGGGATGGCCTGGCCAGCAGTGGGAGTAGTATGGGGACGGTGAGGCCTCCGCGGCAGCACAACCGGCCACGGGAGGGAGGAGCATGCGGCACAACCGGCGCTGCTTTGGGCGGCTGGGGCAAGAAGACCAGAGGTTGAAGAAGCACTACGGCCGTTGGATGGACATCGTTGACCACGCTGCGCCGAGAGCACCAGGGCGGTGGACGACGACGAGGCCTACGAAGGGAATGACACGGAGCCGGGGAAGACACAGCAGTGGCTGCCCACGCGGTGGTGAGTATGAGGGTTGACTGGTTCGGCTGCCGTCGCTGGAAAACAACAGGAGGTGTGGGTGAGTAGAGGGATAGACAGGCCACGGATGCGAGTATGATGGGGCCGTGAGGCCTTCCCGGCAGCACTGCCGGCCACGGGAGGCGGGAGCAGGCGGTTCCGACGGCGCTGGTTTGGGCGGCTAGAGGAGGAAGATCACGAACTGAAGAAGCACGATTGCCATTAGATTTACATCTAACGGTGTGATGCTGGTAGAGTCGATTGTTGACTAAGTTCCTTTTTTGAGAAACCTTGTGTACGCATGAACTTAGTAGGCCCACAAGTCAGCCTCCAAATCTGTGGCAGACAACATAAAGCCCATTTGCTATTTTTTATAATTTGCAGCCCATTTGCTAATTCTTAAGTAATTTATTACAACCCATTTTCTGCCCAGGACCACGATCAAAAAGTTCAATCTTATTTTGCAAATTTCGGTGGAGTCCGAACTGTTGTAATCCCAAAATGATAAACAGTTTTTAAGAACTTATTGATTTGCCAAAAAAATCATTTTGTTTTTGTAAGCAAATAAGACGTGGGACAATTGAGTTGGTTTAAGGGAAAACCAGTGGTAAAAAAATCAGCGCTGGGTGGGAAAAAACAACAAAAATAAGGATGTAAATATGAAAAGGGAATTTTATGTGTTTTCAATATAATGATACGTGTATATGAACTAGTAAAACTATAGGTAGAGATTACAAAACGGATGTAGGACGTGCGTTTCAAGAGGAAAATAGAACTGTGATGTGTGTTTGATTTAGTAAAAAAACTGTCTGTGGATGTTGTAAGACAAAATATAACTAACGCTGGCGGGCCAGAGGCCAGTAGATACCTGCTGGATCTTTGTGCCCCGTTGTCGTCATGGGTTGGGCCTGTTAAAAATAAAACCAACCCTGGACAGTCTACAGCCCAGTTGAAACTTGCTCGACCTGAAAAAACAATATACGTGCTCAATAAATGAGAGAATTCTGCAAGTACAGACTGATAACTAGGATGCAACATGGATATTGTTTTTTATCGTGATAATAAGTGCATGCACTTGTTTCAAAAAAATTGGAGAACTGGGAATTCGAACGGCGGGTGCTTATGCTACCCATCAAATAAAAATCAGGTGCCTGAGAAATTGTTTCAAAACAAATGATTCAGCTTTATATCCACATCGACCCTCGGCATGATGGTTGGAAGCAAATGCAAGTTCATACCAAAAGATCGTTAACAACAATACTAACTTGCGGACGACAAGGTAGTACAACTACCAATACCAAACTAACTTATAATCTTTTTACTCCTGGGCATAGTGTTCGTCTGGTAGAAAATCTTGCAGAGGACCAGCTCCCGCTCCTTCTCTTGCTCCAGGTCCCCGAGGTGGTCCTGGTGTATCACCCAGTTGGTCCTCTGCTGGTCAAAGTTCTTGTTGGTGTGCAGCACCAGAACCTTTTTTGTTGCCCGTCTGCCGGCCATTGACCATCACCAGCAAGGTATTGCCGGTCTTGTGCCACATCGCGTGCATGCCGCACTCCGACTGTATCTTGCGACGCGTCCACATGCCCCTTTTGAATGCCTTAGAATTGCGCTGGAAGAAATGCTTCCTTAGGCCACTTAGTGTGATACCTGCAGTATTGTGGAATACAAGTTTTAGTGTACCTAGTTGGCATTTTCATAACATCTTTGGCATGTTGCAGTCACTTGTTTCACTTTTTATTAACTGTCAAATTGTAATTGCTTCACCAGGTCTGCGTCTGAAAAGAAAAATAGAGCTATAAACAAAGGAATATGTTTGTGCAAGTAGACGGCCGAATCGGTGTCTTACCTGGAAGTTTCTCAGGTTGGGTGTAGCATATGCCGTGCTCGCTGTCGATGGTTGGTATGAACAAATTGATGAGAGACTGAAATCTCGCACTGTCAGCACTCACTTTGGCCTCAAGGTGCTCGATCAGCTCCTGATCCGTGGGATCGAACTTGACGCCAGCCGGCAGCACCGGCCAATCCTTCTTCGACTTGCATCGGTAATTCCAGTTATATGGTACTCAATGTATGATCAATCGACTGTTTTAAGTGAATGATGAAAGATTTCGACAGATAAGTGGTACTCCAAATCTGAAGTCCAGAATACCCGAACACGCCACCGGGATTCTTGTGTCACCTCATGCGCAGCGTGTTGTCACGTTAATTCAATGTGTGGACATGATGAATAATTTAACCAACGTATACTAGTACTGCTACTTTACTACTTACTAGTCGTATTTAGTGTCACAATTTATACATAGGTTTAACTAACAAGTACGCACTTGAATCCTAACTGATATATATATATATATATATATATATATATATAGTTTCTGCACAGCATCTCCATCATCATTATCACTACATCCTACGCAGGTGAGTTAGGATGCACTTGATCCCAGGAAGGTATCTATCCTTCAAACCAGAGGAGTGCTTCAAACTAACAACAATACATAATATCCAACAAAAGAGGGTCGTGGTACAATAGCAGAATACATGGCTCAGTCTAGATATCAGCACGAATCAAGTTGTGCATATTTGCTGTTGGCATGAACCACATTGCCGCATGTCGGGTTTGCAAAAGCCATCCATCTCATGGAAGCTTGATGCCTTTCACACACTGAAGATTATCTGGCAACAAGCTGTGTTGACGAATCTCTGGATATGGTGATTCATGAAACCCATGGTATGATGTGTAAACACAGCCCCCCTCACGAATGGAAGTTCCATACCACAGTAATCATCGCCGGTGATATGATCAATGATTGGTTGGATGATCGGATAATTGAGCCCGAGGAACAAGGAGTGGTTGCCGAGGCTGTAAACCCGCCGCCAGTTGAATACGCCTGGCCCAATGGAGCTGGGATCTTTCTCGAACACGAAGCAGCCATAGCCATCAATGTCACGAATGCCCCACGCATTGTACTGCATGTGGTTTGATATAATGGTTTGGTCAATTTGGTGCGTGCGAATGAGCATCAAATGATCGCCGTCAGCTGAACGAGCGATAAACCACCACCCATCGGCTGGTATGATTCCAGGTCCTGGAATCATGAAGGCCAACGCATTTGCGTCTGCTGCAACAATTCAAATTGGAGACCAAAAGGACAAAAATAAACAATCATGTTCAGAGTATGTGTGGAATTAAGATTATTATAACAATGACACATATCATAGACAGAGAATTGCAATGTCGTGGTCATAATCATACCCCAAGTTAAAAAATAAGCCAATGGCTTTCATATTCTAGCAATATGTCATGGTTCAAACATCATGTAACAATGAGAGGAAAACAGCTATGACAGCGCCTACTCATATTCTACCATAACACTTACTACTACTGTTCTCATATCAACTCTAAGCAATAACATGCATTGTTATAAAAATCTTGTAAACGAGAGTAACATATAGCAATCATGATGTTATGCTCATAATATGTATTCTAACAATCATTAGATGCCAATTGTTCTCATATCAACTCTAACAATAACATGTGTGGTCATAAAAATCTAGGAAATGAGAGGAACATATAGCAATGATGTGGTTATAGACATGCTATGCATTCTAAATTTGTAACAAATGAACAGGCAGTCGTATTCATAAGGTAAAGATGAGATGAGATAGAACAATTACACGATGATAGATTCCACCAGTATAGGCAGCCAATCTGTGCGTCGACCGTGTAAATGATGCCATCATGCACTATAGCATCAGACAGAAATGTTGCCTGAACAGGTTTGATGATGAGCCATAACCATGTATGGCGACCGGATTCCAGATAGACTAATCCCATGTTGCACAAGGCTATGAGCTTGTAATCCATGTAGTCTTCTGATGGTGTGGGAAGTTTGCAGATTACAACTTTCTGCAAATAGAGGTCGAGCCAAAAGCTTGACTCATCTCATGCGTAGTAGGCAGGAGTGTCCGGTGGGCCGCGAGGCTCGATGGCGGCGGTATCCAATGATGGAAGGGTGATCTCTCGCTGGGTGTAGATATCCACAAGACACCACGGACTACCGGTGTGGTGGATGACGACGATCCTGTTGGCCTTCATGCCCGCCCAGTAGTGGCCGCGCATGAAGGACAGGTGGACGGGTAGTGGTAGCATGTCAAGGGGCACCACGGCAACCTCCGTAGGATCGTCAAGTCGGTGTCTAGGCCACCTGCGAGCATCGGGCATCAGCAAGCAGGGTGTCTTGAAAAGAGTCGGCTGGTTGCAGACGAGTAGACGGTACAAAGACACCGAGCATGGGGCCAGGCAGACGGTGCTGAGTAGGTCCATACGTCTATAGATCTGCTCCAAGAGAACATCGGGGAGGGAATTCCAATCGTGGCTCTGCGTGTCAGTCGGTTCTGCCATTGGGGTTTTTGGTGCCTGTGAGCCAGCGGGGAAGTGGATTTGGGCGGGCGAGCGAAGCAGCTTCTCCTCGTGTGGTCGAGCAGTGAGTGGGGGGATATGGTATGCGCGAGCTACCAAGGAAGATGGCGCGAGCGGGCGAGAAGTGAGAGGGGGTAAATGGTGTGCGGCCGACGATGGGGAAGAGAGGAGGAAGAAGAAGAGAGGAGGAAGAAGAGTGGAAGACGGGGAAGAAAGTGCACTAAATCTCAATTCTACTAGTACTACTACCAGGATATAACATCCTTCGGAGTGTAAATAGTTACACCGATGACATGTGGGTCTACCACAAGAGGGCCCATATATTAGTTAATGGAGGATAGAGGTGCGTAGGAGTATTTGCGGAAGCGTGCTCTACTGGCAAACATGATGGCAGTACTGGGTAAGGCTCATTTAGTAACACCAACACGCTGGTTCAGATTATTAATTACATGTCCCATCTTCTGCAGCGTGTATTGTCACTTCACTGCGAAGACTAGTTGAATAGTTCTCTCTGACCGAGATGGGGAATAATGGATCGCGAGGACTTCCTTTGTACAGTATCCCTATGCCTCTATGTTCACTTCACTCATTTTGCTCCGTACCTAGTCACTTGTTGAAATCTGTAGAAAGACAAATACTCCGTATTTGGGAACAGAGGGAAGCTTTTACTCCGTACTATTTGGGAACAGAGGGAGTATCACCATATGGAGGGAACAGAGGAAGCTTGAAATATGAACATGTCAATGGGAGGGAGTAAGCCCCATGCATGCATGCATGCAACATGCAACACTCACATGTACACATGGACGCACGCAACACTCACGCACCCATGCGGCACACAGCACACGACGCAACACACACGCTCACGCTCAAGTGCTCAACCTACTCCCTACGTCCGTGAAAGACTATACATTTAGAGATTTACACATTGACCAGGGCATAATTAACGCCCAAAAGTAGCAGACTTATGTGTGCATGCGACCATTGAGATAAGAATATTAAATGAAGACCATTGCATGCTGTAATTAAGGATATACATGTAGCCTATACCTACAACACAAGTTGGTGCATTAGTCAATCAATATCGATTTAGATTAAAGGCTAAATGCATCGGAATTGTAGATGTACATCATGTACTACACTCTTTGTTTTATAGCTGATGTACACTCTTTGTTGGAAGACCGGGGAGGACACATGCATGCACTCACATACACAGCCAGGGTGGTTCGCGCGCAAGGGTTGGACTCGTGTTGCGCCTGTGTAAAGTTTTGTTTAACTGGTTTCTTTGCTCTGCCAACTGACAGGTGGGACCCAGAAACCAGGTGACAATTTAACCAGTCAACAAAGTGCCACGTGGACTATGTGGCCGGTCAGTAGGGTGCAATACGGTGCTCTACGATGAGCTAGTGATTGTATAATCGCCGCAAAACTATATATAGTGATTGTAAAGAGTGTATTGTTACATACATTGACCGCTAGTGTATTTTTCTTGTTTCAAATTAAGCCATATTAATCGGAAAGGACGCAGTATGGACTACTACTAGTACTAGTACTGCTTTGATGTGTCCCGTCAACTCGTCGAACGAGGAGAAGCTTGCTTACTACGCCTCTCCCTCGCCCACGCGTGCGGTGGTTCACAGGACGAGGAGAGGGTTTTGACTACAACGCCCTCTCCCTCTCCCTCTCCCTTTCCCTCGCCCTCGCCCTCGCGGTGGACGTGCAGTAGTTCAATTGGTGTCAGACTGCCTGAAGCATATTGTACTGTAGTATCATCATTGTTGGACCTTCCGAAGAGGCGAAGAGCCAAGTGCAAGGTTCACACGAGTACGAACTATTGAACCTCCCGAAGAGGCAAAGAGCCAAGCGCAAGGTTTTATAGGAGTTGTCGTCGTAGTAGGAGTGTAGTACAACTATAGAGAATGATGCTACTACATGATGCCGCCACGTCACGTATATCCAAAGCTGTGCCACCTTTTTTCTCAAAGAGCATGTTGGAGCCCGTGCAACAACCACACAAGTTGCACGTACACATAACACATTCACTAGTAATAAATTCTAAAGGACAAATGCCAGTATGCCACACAAGTTCATCTCCAATTCATGTGATAAATTTGTGCACGACTAGTCTACATATATTCACAGCGCTACCGTTCACAATTATCGTACTCCACTTACACGTTATAGATGGGATACATGTCCTCCTCCAGGTTCCAGTCCCAGGTGTTCTTCATGGATGGCACGATCCAATAGAGGTGGGCAATGGGAATCATTGTCGCAGCTTTCTAGTCCAGTTCAACACGATGGAGACTCATCCAAGCTGAAGCGGCATAAATCAGGGATAGCGTGTCCCAGCATGTCGTTCATCTGGTGGTGCGCACTGAAGACACAACCATGCTTCATGAACGGCAGGCCTTCCGTGTCATGCACGGAAGGTGGCATCCGCTTCACAATGGGGTAGTTGTCCCCGATGAAAAGTGAGTACTCTCGAAGAGTGTTCCTTGGCACCCACATAGCATCACGGGGGTCGAACTCGGCGCCGTTCATCTGGTACACGCGGCATCCCAGATCTGGACACATGGTCACGTACATAGTCAAGGTCCATGCATAATAATGTTGTGCTCAGATATGGCGGTCAGTAATACTGTGCAGCAAATAGTACTACTCCGGTATAGAGGAAGTAAAATAATCGGCTTATTATATATAGCCACTCTTGGCTACATGGATGAGATAGTAAGACATGGAAAAACAAAAATGGTGGCAGCTAGTGGGTTCAAGTCCTCAAGGGCCTAGCTAGCTATACGCGTCCTCCAAGGTAAAAAGTACTCCTACTAGTACTACTAAGTATACTACTAGTACAACAATGAAAGAGAAGGAGAGAGGGTTAAAAAATGGAATACCTGGGTAGATGGTGACGGTCCGATCGTGGTAGATTGTGTGACCATGTTGCACATCAGTGGTACCATGGGTAACGACTACTAAGATAGTTGATCCCAATATCCCAATGTCAGCTACAAGGTTCCAGGTTAGACCGAATCGCGGATGCAAATGCACATCCAGGATCGGAGATCTTATTTTGATCGGGGGATGACTGGTCCCTGCAAAATAATGGAGTACCGTTAGGGATGCAAATGATGGTTTGTGAATTCCGTTTGTAATCTCCCGTACCGTAGGATGGCAACCAGATGAAACAAGTCCCCTGGCTTGTCATCGTGAAGATGCGGCCTAGATGGCGCATGGCGTCTTCAAATGTGTAGGGGTACAAATCTGCCGCCGTCAGCATGCGCCAGCCTCTACCGTTACTGCCTCTTGCACTGATGGCAATCCTTATGTCGAACACCGCAATGAGATAGTAATCGTCGTAGCCGCGTCACTTTGTCGACGGGTCCGCAATTGCTGTATTCTTCAATCTCATGTAGGCATCATTATACGTATTCAAGCCCAGCCAATCCAGAAGGCCGATCCCAATGGTGGAGAAGGGGTCTACTAGAACGGCCGCACTGCTATGGATGTTGTGCAAAAGGATGGTGGTATCCGGCCAGAGGTATGCAAGCCAATCTTCATTGGCACCGACCCAGACCTATATATAAGACGGTGGGCAGCGGAGAAATTACGGGATGGAAATGGAATAACTAAGTACTACATGATCAAACTCCATTACTGACCTGCTCATCGGACAAAATCCGACTACCTCTCAACGTTGGCAACTCTAGCGGAGTCAACATGCAACCATGGCCAGGGAGCAGTGGACTGTTCGAAGGATTGTCCCATAGAAGAACCTTCTCCTCGAGGACGCATGGAAGACCAACAAGCATGGCATTTTCCCAAGCTTGTTTAAGCAGTGTCTTGAAAAAGTTGGTGCAGGAAGCACCGAGTCTTGCAGAGGTGAGGACGTCAGAGCGGCGTGCGATTTCTCCCAGAGGATCGTCGTCCACGGTCTCCCAGCCCCGACGAGGAGGAGAACCGCTTGGCGTATCCATGGGAGCAGCGACGAACTGCCTTCTCTTCGGGGGGAGGGGAACTGGCAAGGAGGAGATAAGAGCGTAGTAACCGCAGGGCCTTGTCCCTTCCAACTGTAGATCGTTCCCCAATGAAGGGGTGAGGCTATTATTTACTACTAGTACTAGTATTATGGAACTTATGGGATTGCATTATACTGTAAATAATAGCACTAGTAAGAAATTTTTGGCGTGGATTAAGAAATTTTGGGTATGTTTTTTCCAGTTTTTGTACACGCCAACTAGTGTCAAAAAATGTCTTACATTATGTGACGGAGGAGTACGTACTCGTACTGTAGCAATACTAATACTACTTTTCTCAACTAGTAGTGCGATGTACTGTACTTCTAGTCTAGTCTAGAATAGTGCACCGGTTTTGAACTCTTGAATCTCAGGGCCAAGGAGCTACAGTTGGAAGTGGAGGGTACTACTGTTCTCTAGAACCATCGTTGTACTATCAATGCAGGTAAGTACACCTGCGTAGTGGCCTAGTGGGTACTCTCGGTGCTCTATTCAGCCGCTCCTCTCACGTAGCTGGCCTACTCAGCTGCTCCTCTCATGCACACACTAGCATCCTGTTTATCAGCAATGGTTACTGCGGGGGCAGAACATTTGAGTTATTTGATACAGCGATACTAGGCTTTTCGCTTCCATTTGTGGAGGTGTAATGGATCTCGTCAAACTTTGTTAGTAGTTCCTTCTTTATGAATGAGATGAAGTAAAGCTTTTGCCTCCATTTAGAAAAACACGTCAACAGGAATTTCTTTTATAGTAGAGCCGATACTGGAGTGAAGTCCATGCGTGCAACACCACAAGCTACAGAGTAGTAGTAGAGCACTTTACGTATAGAGCCATATTGCACAGTTCCCAATGCCCCGCCAGGCTTTTCCGGCTCCTCGGGCTTAATTGGAGGCGCTAGTTTAAATATGCTACTAGCTGATGAGGAAGCTACAAGCGGGGTGCGGCTAGGGCGAGCACGCGAGCCGCGGGATGCTGGGAAGGAAAACCCGTTCACGTGGCTAGGCTGTCCAGTGCACCCAGATTGTGGGGCCGCACGTCCGTTTGACTTCAAAACTCAAACTACCCGTGTAAAATATTGGCTCGCAGCAGAGTGTAGTAGTACATTTTTTTTAAAGGTCGTTGTGCGTTCGGCCGGGATCGAACCCAGAAAACGAGGTATACACTCCCACGACCACTAGTAGTACTCGTTGGAGTACAATGCAACCTAGAATTTCCTTTTGTCGCTAGTAGTACCTACATTGTTCCTTACAGAAACCCCTAATAATGCAAGAAACCACTAAAATGCCAACAAACTACTACCACTAGCATACGTGGCAGACTTAAGATAAGACTACCTTATCAACCATTATACATGCTCTTACTAACAAAAATCCTTGAGTGACCTCCTACCTCCGGCCCGTCCACCTAGTCATCCTCGGCCATGGGATGCAGCTACCGCCGCCGGCAGAAGGCGAGGTCAAAACCGCAGGTGGTGTGGAGCCCATGTTGCGGCAGCCCGGATGCCAGCTCCGTCTGGCGCTCGTGGCCGCTAGCTAGCCAAGATAGCTCCGTCTAGGTGCCTGTCTGCAAGGTTTGCTAGCTAGATTGGCACGGCAGCGCGGCGACTTGCTCGCGCGCGCCGCGCTAAGGCCAGCCATCTGGCTCAAGCGAAGGCCAGCGCGGGGGCTTGCTCGCTCATGAGTCACACTAGGGCCAGCCTGCCAACCCGTGCGGAGGCCAACGCGGCGTCCAGCCCGTCCAGCGGAGCAGCGGCCAACTCGCTCATCACCGGCGCCACCGACGAACACGCATCAGTACTGTTTGAAGTAATGTTCAGGAAAAATAATGATTTGAGGGGGAATAACAGGATAGAAGGTCAGATGTGGGTCCCTCGTGTTAACGGTCAAACAAAATGTGTTGGTTTAAGATGCCTCGTCAACACGAATGTGTGGGCCAACCCTGTCATAAATGGGTTTAAACAAACCTAATTGGTAGGATTACTAGGTAGTAGTTTTTGGCGTGGATTAGGAAATTTTGGGTATGTTTTTGGTATTTTTTGTACAATAGATTCTTCCTAGGGCTGGTTGAAAGTGGTAGTTTTTTGTTAAATACTCTACATATTGTAAGTAGGAGTGAAAGTTAAGCTTTGGAAGCCAATAAGCAAGGCTAGTTATATAGTGCATATGTGTACCTGATTGAAAGTAAATATCAACCATGAGTGACTAATATCTTGATGGAAAACTCGAAACTATGGAATACTAGGAAAAAATGCATGGTTGGAAATACTAGCAGTGTTCATGTCCGTTGCAACGAATCATAATTAGAATAATACTTATTCACAAACTTGGTACAAAACACTCTAATTTTGATATACATATGTCACTAGAGATATATTATGTTTCAATTAGAATATATTCCTTGGGCTATGGTGGTGAGGTCAGGGAGGGATGTGGTAGGTTTTAAGATACTAATTATGGGTTTTTCTGCAAATTGGTAGACAAATGGGATGTTGGGGAGAAAAGGCAACAACTTACCTCACAATCGTTAGATGTAGATCTAATGGTCAGAAACGACGGATGGCAGACACACCAGCATCACCAACTTAGTCTTGTGTAGGAGTACTAGCAAGATCCGTGCATTGCACGGAACATCAAGATGCATTTTTTTATAAAACACTTGTTGTGATTGACCCTTGCGGGTGTAATCCCATGTGTAAAAACTAATGATATCTCGAGAAATATGAGATAAGCTAAAAAGGAGTGGGGTGTGGTGGTGGTTGGTGATCGGACTGAGCGGAGGCATGGGGATTGATGACGCCGGCAGCGGCCACCAGGCCAGTTTGTTCCAGAGGCTTCCTTTCTTAATTGCTCAACAATGAGGTTTGTTGGATATAAGGATGAACGAGGGAAGGCCTTGTCTGCAAATGTGGAGAGGGGTGCGGGTATATTTTAGTTTAATTTCCATCCGTCAGATATAGATCAGACGGTCTATATTGCAAGATGGCACACGTACCATCATCACCAACTCGGTTTTTTATAAGAGAAGAAATATAAGTATGGAGATACAAACGTATTATCCATACTTGCTTCCGTAAACTAGCATCTACATTCTATTCAACGCCTCGGCATGTGGGGCCTTAGCACAATGACTTCTCGACTGTGTAAAACAAAGATTTTCCCGTCGCCGACAAGGAGGGGGTGACGGCGGCACGCTTTTTGGCTTGCTCTAGTCCTAGTAGTCATACTAGGTGGTCTAAGCACGTGTAGGTTTATTCTTTTTCACGTCTCGTGTTCGCCGTACTTCCACGACTGTTGATGAATAGACGGTAAGTTATTCATGGGGAAACCCTTGTTGGGCGTGTTTGCGAGAGAGAGAGAGAGACATTGTGCGTGTGTGATATGTTAGAGACTAAGGCAATGATAACAGATTCTTTGTGTCTATGTGTGTGGAGGATAGAGAGAGACATGTACATGGGACTTTGTGTTGTGTAACATGGAGACACATATACATAATTAGAGAGTGAGTGTGTGAGATACACATGCAGACATGGGGAGAGATGAGGATCCAGATAAATGGGTGTTTGTGCGTGTCTGTGTGTGTTTGTGCACTTGTTTGTGTGTGAGAGGGAGAGAGTGTATGTGGAGTAGAGAGACCACTGATGATGTAAACCTAGTATAAGGGAAGGGGGAATGGTGTGACATGTGTAGTAGAGAGATAGAACGTGTGCAAGCGGGGGGAGCAGACTATTTGGAAGAGACATCGAGTGTGTGTGTGGGAGAGGGGTGCGAGAGCGAGAGAAAGAGAGAGCTAGCGACGAAGAGAGAGAGAGAGAGGGAGAGAGAGAGAGAGAGAGAGAGGGAGAGAGAGAGGAAAAGAGGGGGCGAGAGGGGTCGTTTGTGTCCATAAATGGTGTATAGATAGGGAGACAATGTTGATGTTGTCCGAAATTGGCCTATGAATGGAGATGCAAGGTAAGCGAGTCATCGTGTGTGTGATTGGGACTTCATGACAGATCTTGAATAGATGGTATAGAGAACAATGTGCGAAATCGAGAACGATTATACATTAGGGAGCTATGCAAAGAGTCGCGACATATATGATACAGGGAAGGAGCCAGGGAGGGTCCGCATGTGGGAGAGATAGAAAGAGGAGAGTGGTGCACAAGGAGACAACGTGTGCTTGTTTGCAGTGGGGGTGGTGTGTGAGGTGAGTGCGCGAGAACCACATAACTAGGAAGATAGACGTTTGGGGGCAACATTTTGTGTGTATGGGAAATATACACTCTACATAGTGCATGTGCTTGGGTAAGAGAGATAGCGGGATACCTAGAGAGTGAGGGAAGAGATGTGTGCATGCCCGAGAGACAAAGCGATAGAGACCTATGTTGGGATCCGGACTTTACAAGAGAGAGGGGTGTTAATATGCTCATGTGTTGGTGTTTGGGGGAGAGAACGACTTCTCTATGTGTGTGTGTGTGTGTGCGTGTGTGTGTGTGGTGGGGGGGTTGACTTCAGATAAAGAGTGAGGTGTCTATATTTGAGGGACTTTAGTGTAATTGAGATATTGTGCACTCATGGTTGATCAATTTGTTTCACAGTTTGTACTATGAGATAACGATACTTTTGAACATGCGTGATATACCTTGATGTACCAGAATTACAAACCTAAGATTGGAATTTTGGAATTCGACTCCATCATTAGCTTTTGTAATTCATTTAAACGGAGGTACATTTTTTTAGCCGGGATTTCATGATTTCAAATTCATGTATCAAACCTAGAGATATACACATACGGGCATGTTCAAACTTTATAATCATCCACTTTATTCATACACATACACATTTTTGGTTTTGTCATCATATTTAGGATAAACACATTTGGAATTTCATTTAAATCGGACCGTATGATGGTATTTGCTTGTAGTAGCTCAATGATCCATATTTGAATTGAATGGACAATCTAAGTTTCGAGTTGGAGACATTGATTTTCAAAACTTGCACATTTTTTTGCATGCAAAACAAACAAATTGTCGGCCATGATATTATAGTCGGCCGTACGAGAGCAGAATACTTATAATTTTAGGATCCAAAAGCTTTCAAACTTCCCGCTCACATCGAAATATCACACGCCCGAAAGTTTAGCCCCGCGATATTCCTGTTTTATCCCTGCCACATGAACGGAAAAGGGCTTATTTGGTAACTCCATTGTTTTCCCCTCTGTGCCCCCAACATTTTTCCCCAGATCCCCTCCCCTTCCCCTCCCCGACCCCTCAACCACGGCAAGCCACCGAATCTAGTCCTCCACCGCAGCGGTGGACCTCAGACCCCGCCGGATCTACCTTCCGCACCTTGGAACCCCCAACTGCCAACTCACCACTTCACCGGCCGCTTCAGCGACTGTCTTGTCCACCGCTCCAGATCTCCTTGACCGCCATCATGGTCCACCGCACCGAATCTGCTTAACCGGTGCCCTCGTCCACCACAACGTAGGCCCTTCACTGACTCCCTCCTCCGCCCCTTCGCTGGCCCTTCATACAAGCCCTCGCCCGCCGCAACAGATCCGCCTCAACAAAAGCACTATACAACACGCCCGCCGAAGCCTTCGTCCACTGCACCGGACCCGCTCCACGGACGCCATATTCAACTCCACCGGCCCTGCTTTACCGACGCCGCAGCCTCATCAGGTTATTTCAATTTGTAATCCTTTGGTTTTTCTCTTTATCGTGCAACTGTTCACTTACAACAGATGAGCTTTCTTGTATGTCGACAGGCGCCGCAATCGTAGCACCGGAGCTGCTTCAGCGACGGCGACAGCCGGCCCAAACTCAACCGCAACACGAGCACCATCGACAATCCTTAGCTATCAAGTATGACAACGATACCCATACACCGCCGAGAATCAGGTACTATTATCCAATGGCCAGCGCCTATGTTCACTTTCCTATCATAAGCACCGCACCTTTGAATTTCTTCAGGGCATCATTCAGTTTTTCATGAGACGCGTTATTCTGCTTGCACCAGTAGGGCCATACTTCTAGCAGTGAACATGTTACATGTGCTAAATTACATACCAGTGCACATATAGTTAATATTCTTTAGTTTTGTTCTGATGCCACCTGCTGGTTCCATCAGACTGCTTAATGTTCTCTATGCTTAATTACACATCAGCAAACTAGCATGTGGTTCCGCTGCTTTTTGTTCGTTTTACCCTACATTTTATGATGCTAGCTATTACATCACTGCTCCGAGCCTCTGTTCATTACTTGTTTGTGTGTTCTTGATCTTCCCAAGTTGCATGACTAATTTGATGCTTCTATTAATTATGGATCTGCCAACCCCATCAAGCAAAATATTTGTTCTTTGGGGCTGGCACCTTAAACAAGCACAAAAATAGAGGGAAGCAGATATATTGTTGTGTATGCACACACCCTTCTTTCATTAGTTTAGATGAACCATTGATGATCAATTCGGACCAGTGCATGCGATTAAAATTAATTTTACCTAAATAGATGGTGCAGAATAAACTACAACAACTAGATTTGCAACCACGGGATGCTGACGATATCTTCAAAGAACATTGCAACAACAACTAGGCTTCACAACAACATATGGTAAGCCAGTTTGTTTTAGTACATGTGAAATGTAATGCGAGTGGGCTGCTTTCTTGGCTTGTGCCCTCAACATGTAATCCTAACGAATTACAAATAGTTCAGTTGTCTGCTTTGTTGTATTGCTTGATTCAAATGCTTGTTTGTTGTTACGCTATACCTGAGTTGGACAATATGTCAGCAGTGCCTGCTGTACTATCGTAAAGAAATGCATGCCTATTTCATTTGAGTCCTTAACTTTTCCTCTCAACTTCATCACAAGACTGTCTTCATAGTTTATATGAGGCCACACTGTTAAGTGCTTTCTCAGATTATTTCAACTGCTTAGATGCCTTGGCAACTTAAATATAGCGGTTGTACACTCCCTTTCAACTAGGGATGTCAACTGGGTCCCGTTTAATCCCGATTAAAGTCCACTAGTGGTATGATAGTTCAAAAGAGTTTTTTGTTTTTTGAGGAAAATGAACTAGGGAGGTATGAAAAACTAACTAGATGGGACTGGCGGATGTCATTTATTTGCCACTTACATCCCTAGTTTCGTCTTACCATTTTAATTTCCTTTCGGTTGATGCTGCTTCGAACCATTTAAATATAGTTTGCCATGCTCAGCAATAATTCGTCCGTCGTTTACCATGTAAGCTTACTGCCTAGATCATCTGATAACTATCTCTTACTTATGTCCACCGGAAACCTTTCAGGATGCCGTTCACACTAGGACACAATGTACAACCCCAGAATCTATTTGTGGAAGCAGTGCGCCATCCATGTTACCAGATGGTAGCAGTTCAGAGGCAACACCGCCGGAGAGCAGTCCGAGCACAGATATTATAGTGCTTGAGGCTCTACTAGAGGCAGAAAGAGATGGTGTGGCTGCCATGAATGAGGTAATCTTTATCTTGAGGCTGGAAATTACGGAATTAACGACACGCATTATGCAAGCAACCCAAGAATTGGAGGAAGTAAGAATGTTGCATTTGAAGACGGAGGAGGTCCTGTTGTTTCTGCTATCTGAAGCCCAAGGTAATCCCGGTTCTTCTTTAGATACCAGTTGTAATTGTCATTACATTATTGTACTTGCATGTTGTGTCATGTCTCTGAATGGATTATGTTGCAAGACCCCCTATGTTGTCCATGTGTTGTAATGATCTGAATTTTTTAGGAAAGGTAATCCTCAGTACATGTATGATTGACATAAGGTGAACAGTTTTTCGTGTGAGCATATTGTATTGGATGAAATAACTGTTTGACTCAGAGTGTATCCAACCTACTGAATTCGAAGATCACGGCATTTCTAAATCATAATCATATATAAAGGTGGAATAAATCTTTGTTGTGGTTTTGAAGAAATAAATAACAAAACGTATAATTATCTATGGATATTCGTAATCGAATACAAATTGGATTTGAATTTAGTTTGCCAGGTCCCAGGGCAAACGTGAATGCTACTCTCCCAAGTTTTGAACGAAGCGGCCACTACAACAAAAACCTAGCTATACCAACGCATATCTACCAACGATATGGAAATATGTGTTGTTTGTTTCAACCTCCCACCTCACGTACTTATCCCACCTCCCCTACTTAGCACTAACCTCCTCTCCCTAGAAAAAATCTAACCTCCCGCACCTCCACCATGTTTTTTCCCTACGCGCAATCTCTGTCCTTCCCTACCCTGATTCCCCTCTCACCCGAGCTCCATGACCAAGGCGCTGCATGGCACCACCGATTTCAGCAAGCTCTAGTGCTCTTCCTTGATTTATCTCACCATCCCGGCTGCCCCTCAGTCCTCTCCTACGATCCTCCGCCACCGCGATGACCTCCGATGTCATGCACATGCCGAGACAGGAACCCTAGCTATCATGGGTCGCCGGTGTGAATCTTGCGTAGGTCATCTACCCTGCGTCTCCATATCCGCCGCTGCCAGCTCAGGCTCGATAGTGCTGCTCCACCTCGGCTACCTTGCCTTCGACATCAACCGTTTGGTAAGGAACTTTGCTCCTCTACCCGTGCCCTCTCTCGTGCTTTGTGGTGAGATGGCCTTCATACGATGGTCGATTATTTGCTGGAAATCATGATTGTGATCTACGCTACCTAGTTTTAGCCATTGTGGTGTCGTACTTTACGACTGGATAACACCCCACCATAGTCAGTGACCTTGCTGGAGGCTCAAATAATTCTAATTCAGTTCACTTCATGATTCTAGGTATTTTTGTTTCGTGCTTGCATATCTCAATGTGCTATCTAGTTCTGCACATGCAAGCCAGTCGTTTCTAGTTGGGTTAATCTATTGTGATGTATTGTTGAGTGATTCACCACTTGTCCGTATGTGTTAATTTCGGAAGAATGCGTGCATCCTTTTTTTCAGTAGTTCTTGCTTGCTGCCATGTGCGTGGATGAATCCTTAACAATTTCCCTATCACAGATTGTGTAATACCTTAGGAATAAGTGTCAAATGCCCGTCCTAATATTCCTCTTGACTGTATATATAATCCTTAATTTCATTTTCCCTTGCAGGTTCTAAAACTGATTATCTTCAGCCAACAGGCGCGTGCGCGTGCATGTGTCTGTGTCTGTGTGTATCTATCTGCGTGTGCGTGTGCATGTGTGTTGGATTGCATTCTCATGGTACATAGTAGTAGTAGTAGTTCGATCTGTTGTGTCGATGAACATCATGGCTGCAGGATGATTGTGAGTTACCAAAACATTGTCTCCCTTATTTTACTAATCACTGACTCAGTTTCAATTGTTGATCCGCCTCCTGAGTCCAGCGTGAAGTTTTTTGTTTGATATTTTCCTTGCAGTGCATGAAGAATGGTGTGGAGGCAGCACTACAGAATTATTTAGCGACGACGAGCAACATTTTAGCTTTTCTCGTGATGCCCACATGTTGTGTAGCTGCCGAGCTGCCCAAGTCGCCCTCGATTAGTGCCAACTCCGCTAGAGAAAACTGTGGTATTAGTTTCGTTCTTACATTGTAAGGTTCTTCGTTCCCCTAGGATTTAAGATGGTGAAGTTACTAGATGTAGGAACTATGTAAGATGGTGAAGTTACTAGATGTAAGGTTCTTCGTTCCCCTAGGATTTAAGGTTCTTCGTTCCTGTGGTATACTATGACTTTAACATGTTTTGTTGTTTCTTGACTTGTTTTAGTAAGAACTTAAGTGCTCGAGTCATAACCCTGTAAGATTTTACCTTGCTCCAATTACTCAATCAGAAGTTTAGAACTTGTGGTATTCGACATGTTGTTGGCTCTCAACTTCCTTCAATTAGCATCCGATTCTTCTCAAGACCACAAAATATTTATGTCTCACAGGTTCTTCTTTGGTCAATTTCTCAGATTAGGAGTTGAGTAAACATCAATATGCTCAAGGTAATGCACCCTACTTTGCATAGTAAACGACACTGGGCCATTTTGATTGCAAAACATCTTTGATAAACTAAAGATGATGCCACAGCCTGGCTTTGATTTATAGATTGCGGAGAGATTGCCCAATCTAAAAAAGAAAAGATGGATGCCAAGGTGAACATTCATGTGATGTCTGCAGCTGGGATGCTGAAAAGTTCAGGAAAGTTCTTCTAGCTTTCTCTCAAATATTAATTTGTACATGTGTGCTTATGTAGAAACATCAAATGTCTCAGATATCTTCTAGAAAATCTTGTGTTGATGATACTTGAGCAAAGAAGTGTGTAATTTCCCAATCTGCATTACTCCTTATGCTATTTTGATGCAATCCTATGTCTGATATCTTATGACAGTCCTCGTCGATTTTATGCTGATGTAAATATTGTACTAAACTAATCTGTACAATTAAATACAGAGTTGCTAAGGGTCCTGTAAGTTGGAGAGACTAGTATACTATTTTGACAAGATAGTTAGACTTCTTGTTCTAAAGTTTGCTCTGTTACTTTATTCTAAAATTTACCTTGTTTTACTAAATTATCTTGTTGTGTTTTTTTTTGCATTGTTGTACTAAAATTTGCCTTGCTACTGTTGTACTAAAATCTAATCATTGAGTAGGAAGGAACAGATTACATGACATCTGTTTGTATAACTGTATATAGTATTGTACTTGATGCTTATATTGTTCCTTTTTAACTTGATGCTTATATTGTTCCTTTTTAAATCGATGCTTATATTATTTCTTTGAACATAAAGTATTTTTAAATTGTTAAAACCTTGTATCTATTTGTTCAAGTGAACTGCAGATCGTTCTATGAAAATGAAGGTTGTGTGGTATGTCAGCACATGTTTTTTTTCCAAAGTACCTCATCTTACATTGTGTGTTTGCTTCAAGGTTTACTTGAACTCAATTGACATCTAGCAGATTTCTTCATAAGAAAACAATGATCAAGAGTGTGTAAGATGTAGGATGTTGCTCCTTTTCGGCCTACAATGCTACTAATGTGACGGCCTTCAACATTTGTATGTTCTCCTCTACATTTCTGTGCACTATGAACCTAATTTTCTCTACCGTAAGTTACTCATCTCAGTATTTGTTTTGTAGATTGCCGAGATAAATGGATGATGCATTGCTCCAATGTTGATTGCAGGGCAGAGAATGGGGATAATTAGATTGTCATTTTTAGGACAATGTTTCAAACTTTATAGTTGATTGGAAGGTCGAGAACTTTGCTACTAGTAGATAGCTTCACATCTTGTAATGTTTGGAGCTTGTGTAATGTAACATAATTGATTTAATATATGAGATCTTTCCGTTTATTGTATTGTGCCTCCTATACACTATATATATTGAACTAATAATTGTGGATGTCAATGTATAAAATACAATCAATTATTCATGCTATGTACCAAAGCCTCTAGTCTTTACAATGATGATAGCCACCAATGCATATGATGTGTTGTTAGACTCTTAACTCTATGTTGCTACCTTACAACACTTCTACGTGGCATTACCAACACATGTATATACGTTGTAGTAGACCCTAGCAATGCCACCAACGACAACGCATAATAATCCGTTGGTGTAGGCCCTAGCAACGCATATATGGATGTATAACAACGCATCGATGTGTTGCTGAAGGGGGGTTCCTGTTGTAGTGGGCTAAACACCCACTATAATTTGTGGGCTGCCCGAAGCAAGTGTTTGCGAGATGGAAATTACTGTCTATCCCTGACACTTGACATCCTTATCGACCGGATTTACACTGCTATCGACCAATATCAAAGAGACCGTATCGGATGCCCGCAAAGGATTTGGAGGAAATTAAGAAGCAGATTAAGGAGTTACTGGATAAAGGTTACATTCGACCAAGTTCATCACCTTGGGAAGCCCAGTACTTCTAGTGGAGAAGAAGGATGGATCATTGAGGATGGTTGTTGATTATCGTGCGTTGAATGAAGTGACGATCAAGAACAGGTACCCACTGCCGATGATCAATGATTTATTTGGCCAGTTGCAAGGAGCTAAAGTGTTTTCCAAGATCGATCTGCGATTAGGATACCACCAGCTGAAGATTCAAGAGCAGGATATACCTAAGACAACTTTTACCACAAGGTATGGGCTATATGAGTATACCATTATGTCATTTGGTCTGACTAACGCGCCTGACTATTTCATGAACATGATGAACAAGGTGTTTATGGAGTTTTTGGATAAGTTCATCATGGTGTTCATTGATGATATATTGTTCTACTCGAAGAATGAAGAGGAGCATAAGGAGAATTTGCGTTTGGTTCTTGAGAAGCTCAGAGAACACCAGTTATACGCCAAGTTCAACAAATGTGAGTTTTGGTTGAAGGAAGTTGGATTTCTCGGACATGTTATATCCGGAGAAGGAATAGCAGTAGACCCCACCAAGGTTGTTTCTGTGACTAAATGGGTGGCACCCACATCAGTTGGTGAGATCAGGAGTTTTCTTGGACTCGCAGGATATTATCGGAAGTTCATAGAGAATTTCTCCAGGATTGCAAAGCCCATGACAGAGTTGTTGAAGAAGGACACCAAGTTCAAATGGACTGAGGAGTGTGAAGCCAGTTTTCAGGAGTTGAAGAAACATTTGGTTACAGCCCAATGTTGATTCTTCTAGATCAATGAAAAGATTATCAAGTGTATTGCAAGGCTTCACGTCGAGGACTTGGAGCACTGCTTATGCAGGAGGGAAGAGTTGTTTCATATGCCTCACGACAGCTTAAACCCCACGAGCTGAATTATGCTACACATGATTTGGAGTTAGCAGCCGTAGTGCATGGGTTGAAGACATGAAGATATTTTCTCATCGGAAACCATTGTGAGGTATACACGGATCACAAGAGTTTGAAATATATCTTCACACAGAAGGAGTTTAATCTCAGGCAAAGGAGATGGTTGGAGCTCATTAAGGATTATGATATGAAGCTGCACTATCATCCCGGAAAGGCTAATGTAGTAGCCGATGCGTTGAGCCGCAAGAGTTATGTTAATATGCTCATGACCGGAGGATTACCCAAGGAGTTATAAGAGGATCTTCGCGAGCTATGTTTGGAAATAGTTCCGAGAGGTTTTGTCGTAGCATTGGAAATTCATTCCACTTTGATGGATAAGATCAGAGAAGCCTAGAAGACTGACAAGGAGATTGCCGAGATAAAGGAAAGGATGAGCAAAGGAAAGGCTGAAGGATTTCGTGAGGATGAGCACGATACCTTATGGTTTGAGGATCGCGTATATGTGCCTAATGACCCCGAGATCGGGAAGTTGATTCTGTAGGAGGCCCATGATTCACTGTATTCGATTCACCCAGGAAACACTAGGATGTATCTGGATTTGAAGGAAAGTTTCTGGTGGACCGGAATGAAGAAGGCTATTGTCAGAGACTTAAGGTAGAGCATCAGAAGCCAGCAGGATTGCTACAGCCATTGCCGATACCCAAATGGAAGTGGGACAAGCTTGGCATGGATTTTATCACGGGATTACCCAGGACTCTTTCAGGCTATGACTCTATATGGTTTGTAGTCGATCGATTGACGAAAGTAGCTCATTTCATCCAAGTGAAGACCACTTATATGAGTGCTAAGTTGGCAAAGATATATATGACCAGGATCGTATGTCTGCATGGAGTTCCGAGGACCATTGTATCAGATAGAGGAACCCAATTTACCTCAAAGTTCTGGAATCAGTTGCATGAGACTTTGGGTACCAGGCTAGAGTTCAAAACAACCTTTCATCCACAGACAGATGCATAGACCGAGAGAGTCAATCAGATTCTGGAGGACATGTTGAGAGCTTGTGCGCTAGATTATGGATCTAGTTGGGACGACAATCTGCCGTATGCAGAGTTCTCTTATAACAACAGTTATCAAGCCAGTTTGAAGATGGCCCCTTTTGAAGCCTTGTACGGAAGGAGGTGCAGGAAACAGTTATTATGGGATGAAGTTGGATACCGTCAGTTGTTTGTACCAGATTTTATTAAGGAGTCTGAAGAGAAGGTTAAGTTGATTCGCAACAAACTCAAGGTAGCCCAGTCCAGGCAGAAGAGTTATGCGGATTCTAAACGCAAGGAGACAGTTTACGGAGTTAGAGATAGAGTATACCTTCATGTGTCCCCACTTTGAGGAGTTAAGCGTTTTGGAGTTAAAGGAAAGTTAGCACCACGTTTTGTGGGACCATACAAAGTTTTGGAACGTATGGGAGAAGTTGCTTACAAGCTGGAATTGCTAGAAGGATTGTCAGGAGTTCACGATGTGTTTCACGTTTCCCAGTTGAAGAAGTGCCATGCAGAGATGGCCGATATTCCTTTGAGAGATACAGTACCACTAGAAGCGATTCAGCTGGATAGTGATTTGACCTAGGAGGAGAAACTAGTGAAGATTCTCGAGTTTGCCAGCCGAGTCACACGCAGCAATGTTATCAAGTTCTGCAAAGTTCAGTGGAGCCACCATACCGAGGATGAAGCCACCTCGAAACAAGAGGAATACCTACGGAAGGACCACCCGCACCTATTTTCTAGCCAACCCAAATCTCGAGGGCGAGATTCATCTTAAGGGGGGTAGGTTTGTAACATCCCAAATTTTCAATTTGGAATGTTATACATAGGTCATCATATGCATATCATATTTTATTGCATTTTGGTTGATCCTAGAAATTCTAAGCAACTCGAGGACCCACGGAGAGAGTTGGGGATTTCGTTTATTTTCATATTTGAATTTTCTCAAATATTGAAAAGAGGATCATTTTGGTTTTAATTATTTTTCCTCTTCAAAAATATTTCCAATGAAATAAAAGAGAGGGGATAAAATGACTTCTCCAAAATAAAAGAAATATTGGAGGGAAAATGTTAAAATCAAATAATTATTTTATTTGGACTTTTATGCTATTTTATTTGAATTAGAAAAATATGCGTGTTTTCAAAATTCCATTTTAGGCCAGAAAAATGTTCGCTTTGTTCTAAATATTTTATTTAGACGATGAAAATTGTTTTTGGCATTTTTAGAAATAAATTTATATTTTATTAGGATTTTTTTGTTCAGCGGAATTATTTTAAAAAAAAGTCCAGCGGACCGCACTGGGTCGAAGGCCCAGTCAGCCCACCTGCGCCGCCGCCTCGCTTGAGCGTGGCCGAGCCGGACTCCCGCCGGAGTCCGGACTGCCGCCGCCGCCGCCGCTCGGGGGTGCCCCCTCCCCCAAGTCGGACGCCCCCCCCGACCCCCTTTAAATACCCTGTCGCCGCCGCCGCACCGAAGCCCCGCCTCGCCCCGCCAGCCACCGCCGCCCCGCCCACACCCGCAGCTGCCGCCGCCCGTCGCTGCCAGGGCCGCCGCGTGTTGCCGCCGCAGC
>NC_041393.1:362410329-362411221 GCF_002162155.2 Triticum dicoccoides | reverse complement strand
CGGAGCCCCGTCGACGCTGACACCCCGCCGGACCTCGCCGGAGGTAGTTGCCGCCGCCACCGCCGTTTCGGTTTATTCTAAAACCGTTCGGTTTTTTTAGAAACTTAGATCTATTTTTTTTAAATAGATCAGTTCGGGTTTTTTCGGTTTAGTTATTAAGCGGACGTTCGTCCGTTCGTTCGTTTAACGAACGATGTTCACCATTTAGGATCTGTTGACGAACGTAATTTCGTTAGTCTGTTCGTCTCGTTTTATTTTCCAGGGTTTTATTTGCGATTATTTTCAATCGTTATTTCTGCCCCGATCTTCGATCTAGTATAACTTTTTGCTCGTTTATCCAAATTAGATGAAACAAGCTCCTAAATCTTCGTCTCGGAGCCCTCCTTCTGTTAACTAACTTGAACAAGATTTTGGTACTGTAAAATTTGACTTTAGTCTAGATTAGTAAATGAATCTTGTTTCGTTCATAGTTTGAGTTTCGTTGCTCCGTTTGATTCAATTCTTTTTGCAAACCGGAGTTCTAAATTTTTTATTTAGACGGTGAAAATTGTTTTTGGCATTTTTAGAAATTTCTTTATATTTTATTAGGATTTTTTTGTTTAGCGAAATTACTTAAAAAAAGTCCCGCGGACCGCACTGGGCCGAAGGCCCAGCCGGCTCACCAGCGCCGCCGCCTCGCTTGAGCATGGCCGAGCCAGACTCCCACCAGAGTCGGACTACCGCCACTACCGCCCAGGGGTGCCCCCTACCCCAAGTCGGACGCCCCCTCCCCCCCGACCCCCTATAAATACCCAGCCGCCGCCGCCCCGAAGCCCTGCCTCGCCCTGCCAGCCACCGTCGCCCCACCCGCACCCGCAGCAGCCGTCGCGCGTCGCCGCCCGCGCCGCAGCTG
>NC_041393.1:362364125-362410183 GCF_002162155.2 Triticum dicoccoides | reverse complement strand
CTCGCCGCCGGAGCTGAGCCCCGCCGGAGCCCCGCCGCCGCCGCCGCCCCGCCGGACCTCACTAGAGGTAGTTGCCGCTGTCGCCACCATTTCGGTTTATTCTAAAACCGTTTAGTTTTTTTAGAAACCTAGATCTGTTTTTTTAAATAGATCGGTTCGGCTTTTTTCGGTTTAGTTATTTAGCGGACGTTCGTCCGTCATTCGTTTTAACGAATGCTGTTCACCGTTTTGGATCTGTTAATGAACATTCGTTCGTTAGCCTGTTCGTCTCGTTTTATTTTCCAGGGTTTTATTTGCGATTATTTTCGATCGCGAATTCTGCCCTGATCTTCAATCTAGTATAACTTTTTGCTCGTTTATCCAAATTAGATGAAACAATCGCCTAAATCTTCGTCTTGAAGCCCTCTTTATGTTTAACCAACTTGAACATGATTGTGATACTATAAAATTTGACTTTAGTCCAGATTAGTAAATGAATCTTGTTTTGTTCGTAGTTTGAGTTTCGTTGCTCCGTTTGATTCGATTCTTTTTGCAAACCGGAGTTCTTCAGTTGAACTTTCTGGTTAGATCTTTTTATTTGAGTTTTACCCGTGCTTCTTCCTTGAGTGCTTATGTATGTTATTGTTTGTTTGCGACAGAATTCCCGGAGTGCGAAGCGTGCTACTACGAGTCTCTAGGTTTTGCAGATCATCAGCAAGGCAGGTAACACTTTGATCATATCCCTTTATTACCCAGTTTTTATGCATTAGTTCCAATCCTCAGACATTGCATGGTTAGGATATGATTAACATGTGGGTTTGGGAAGTAGATGATGAGGTAGAACCTATTGCCCTTTTTATTATCAAACCTTTGGAAGTTACTTCTACGTTATGCTTAGGATTGCTATGCTATGCTCGTAGACGTGGATTGGGTGAGTGTATCCATGACAGATGTGAGTACTGTTAATTAATGGTTAACTTAAGGTGGCTAATTAAATACACATCTGGGTGGATTGGTTGCAGACACCTGGAGAATCCAGTGTTGTCCTAGGATATCCTGGAGTACCCATGTGATCAACCTACGGTTCCCTACCCAGGCTCAAAGGGATCGTAAGATTATTCATGCTAAAAACTTCCGTGTGCAGCCACAAGCTATTATGGGCTCTAGCATAGTTGAGTAGGTTGCATGACCTCTTTTAGTGGTGGGCTAGCAGATGTAGGGGAAAGTAGGTGTAACTGTCCACCCAGAGTAAAGAGTTTATGTTTCTGAAAGACTGTGTCTCGGTCATCCATTTCTCAAACACCATGTAGTGCGGGAAATTCAACGGAGGAGATCGATTCTTGTGGGGAAAAGTGCGCAAACCTCTGCAGAGTGTACAAACTAATCATGTTTAGCCGTGTCCCCGGTTATGGACATCTTGAGTATCTGGTTCTTGGGTTATCATGTTGGTCTCATCACTCTAAATTAATTTTGTTGGGTTAATTGATATTGCTTAATTGGGATTGAGTTGGAGGAACCTTCTCAATGTTTAACAACCACCATGATAGTTAAATAAAATTTATTCCTTTGTTGTAGGGAAAAATTGGCTTTATGCAAAAAAATAACCATAGAGCTTTCCACCAGCCATATATGCATGTACTGATAGCATTTATTCTGTTCATTACTCTTTGTGTTACATTGCCAGCATATTCCATGTGTTGACCCATTTCGGGCTGCAATTTATCATGTTGCAGATTTTTCAGACGACGAGTAAGGTGCCATAGGTCGTTGTTGTTCACTCAGCTATGTTGTTGGAGTTGATGGACTCACTTTATCTTCCAAGCCTTCCGTTGTTATCTTATTTAGATGGCCTTAAGCCATATTATTGTAATAAGTTCTCTTTTGAGACATTCGATGTAATAAGTGTGTGATTGAAACTCTGTTATAAATCCTCAAGTACTGTTCGTGTCAGCATTACCGACCCAGGATGACACTGATGCACAGAGACTAGACTGTTTGAGGTCTGGTCGCTACACTAGTTTAATAGGTTTGTCCCAAAAAATGGTATAAAATAGCATAATAATGCATATAAAACATCCAAAGTTGATAATATAATAGCATGGAACAATAAAAAATTATAGATACGTTGAAGACGTATAAAGCATCCCCAAGCTTAATTCCTGCTCGTACTCGAGTAAGTAAATGATAAAAACATGTGGAATACTACCTAACATGTTTATCATGTAATCTTTATTAATGTGGCACGAATATTCAGATGTATAACATTCGAAACAAAAGTTTAATATTGACATAAAAACAATACTACATCAAGCATACTAAAAAGCAACGGATGCACTAGATCTATAAGTGTGTGAAAGCTCAAAAGAAAACTAAGTGGGTGTGCATCCAACTTGCTTGCTCATGAAGACCTAGGGAATTTGAGGAAGCCCATCATTGGAATATACAAGCCAAGTTCTATAATGAAAAATTCCCATTAGTAATATATGAAAGTGACAAAATAAGAGACTCTCTATCATGAAGAACATGGTGCTACTTTGAAGCACAAGTGTGGAAAAGGATAGTAACATTGTCCCTTCTCTCTTTTTCTCTCATTTTTTTCTTTTCTCTTATTTTTGTTGGACACTTCGGCCTCTTTTGTTTCTTGGGATCTATTTGGTCTCTTTTTTAATTTTTTTATTATCGTCCGGAGTCGCATCCCGACTTGTGGGGGAATCATAGTCTCCATCATCCTTTCCTCACATGGGACAATGCTCTAATAATGATGATCGTAACACTTTTATTTACTTAGAACTCTAGAATTACATCTCGATACTAGAACAAAAATATGACTCTATATGCATGCCTACAGTGGTGTACTGGGATGTGCAATGATTTAGCGTGACATGTATAAAAAATATGAATAGTGGCTAGGCCACAAAAACTATGTCAACTATATGATCATGCAAAGCAATATGATAATGATGGTATGTGTCATAATAAAACGGAATAGTGTAAGTTGCATCACAATATATCTCGGAATGGCTATAGAAATGACATAATAGGTAGGCATGGTGGTTGTTTTGAGGAAGATATAAGGAGGCTTATGTGTGTAAGAGTGTATCATCTCACAGGGTTTAGATGCACCAGCGAAGTTTGCACCACAACTCAATGTGAGAAAGGGCAATGCACGGTACCGAAGAGGCTAGCAAAATTCGAAAAGGTGAGCGTGAGTATAATCCATGGACTCAACATTAGTCATAAAGAACTCACATACGTATAGCAAATGTCGGTGTCAACACTGGTGTACTCAGGTAGGGGGTCCCGAACTGTGCGTCTAAGGTCGATGGTAACAAGAGGTAGGGGCACAATGGTTACCTAGGTTCGGGCCCTCTCTATGGAGGTAATACTATACTTCCTGCTTGATTTATCTTGATGAATATGAGTATTACAAGAGTTGATCTACCACGAGATCATAATGGCTAAACCCTAGAAGTCTAGCCTATATGATTATGATTCTGCCCTATGGACTAAACCCTCCGTTTTATATAGACACCAAAGGGGACTAGGGTTGTATAAGGTTGGTTATAGAGAAAGGAATCTACATATCTGAATTGCCAAGCTTGCCATCCATGCCAAGGAGAGTCCCATCCGGACATGGGAGGAAGTCTTCTGTCTTGTATCTTCATAGCCCAACAGTTCATCTCATGTTAATTGTCCGGCAGTCCGAGGACCCCCTTAATCCAAGACTCCCTCAGTAGCCCCTGAACTAGGCTTCAATGACGAGGTGTTCGGCGTGCAGATTGTCTTCGACATTGCAAGGCGGGTTCCTTCTCTGAATACTTCAAAATAGTCCTTGAACACAAGAATTGTCTCCGGCTCTGCAAAACAAATACCACACACAACTGTAGAGAGTCTAATATTCCACGAGTCCAATCTGCTGACAACTTTTTGTAGTGTGACATCATGTTGCCACCCGACCATTATTTGAACCTTCTTTAGCCTGCCACTCCATATTTCGAGGTGCGGTTTCATTGGCACGTCTTGTCAAAGCAAAGATCGTGTCCCCTTATTGCGGGATTCTCATCAATACGGGCATGGGTAACCTAACCGTGCCATTTTCACGACCCTTGGGGAATAGACGAGTTTTAAGGCGAGTGGGGAGGCATTTGATATTCACTGCCTTCATAAAGAGATAAGGATTCACCTTTTTTCACCCACGCCTTCTATTTCTCTGCCCATGCATTCTCGAGCTCCAGCGCCCAAGCTCTCATCTCTTCCGCCCAAAAAGCACTCCAACCATGTCTGGATCCGGAGCGCAGGGCAAGTGGATGGCCTCCTCTGTCAAGGAGAAGGACATTACAAAGCTCCGGGAAGCCGGGTACTTGCCTAAGGAAATCGCCCATCGGCTTTCGGCCAAGGGACGAATCGTTCCCACCCCGGAGCCCCATGAGAGGGTGGTGTTCATCTCCCACTTCGTCCGCGGGCTGGGATTCCCTCTCCACCCGTTCATCCATGGACTCATGTTCTACTACGGGCTAGACTTCCATGATCTGGCCCCCAACTCCATCCTCAACATCTCGACATTTATTGTCATGTGCGAGGTCTTCCTCTGCATCCCACCTCACTTTCGATTATGGCTAAAAACCTTCAATGTGAAGCCGAAGGTGGTGAGCGCTCAACACGCGGAGTGCGGAGGCGCCATGGTGAGCAAGATGCCCAATGTCACATGTCCCGAGGGTTCCTACATGGGGACTGTCAAAGGGTGGCAGTCCAAGTGGTTCTAAGTCATAGAGCCGTGCGACACCACCTGGGTCGCGGCTCCTGCATTCCGGTCCGGAGCCCCGATGCAGCTCACCTCCTGGCTAGAGAAGGGCCTAGACTGGTCTTCGACGAATGAGCTGACAGCGCTTCAAACGCACATACAGAACATGATAAACAAGAGAATCAAGATTGTCAATGTGATCCAGGTGATGCTTATTCGCCGGATCCTTCTGTGCCAGCGCCGGACTTGTCATTTGTGGGAGTATGATCCGGCCAAGCACCAGACCTTGCTGCAGCTCTTCGACACCACGCACGAAGACATCTGGAAGGTGCTCTTCAAGGCCAACGAGGCGCGGTCGGCCACGACCAAGGACCACGGGCATGACTTAACCCATCCCGCTAGTCCGATGAGTTTTTTCATGTTTCAAGGTGTACCCTTTACTTGCATACTCGAGGAAGACGCCTAAGCCTCCTTATTGATTTTTTTCAGGGCTGGAAAGACAAGGCGGAGCGGATTTACTATCCGACTTCCCTGCCTGAAGACCCAGAAATCCCGCTTCTGACGAAGATGCTGGTTCCGGCGCCCTATCAAGCGCCGGAGAAGAAGGCCAAGAAGAAGGCCAAGGGGACTAGAGGTGGTCTCCATCGCAAGGGCATTTTGGACATGACGTCCGAAGACGCCGAGGACGACGAGGAAGAGGAGGAAGAAGAAGAAAGCCATTCCCCCTGAGAGGGGGTAAAGAAAAGGTCGGCCTCCACGCGTCTGGAGGCCGAGGAGTCCAAGAAGGGGAAAGCTTCCCTTCTGCATAGCTCCCTCACGGTCACCGATAGCAGCTCGAAGTGGCAGCCCAAGGACAAGCCCCTGGCCAAATCATGAGTACTCAAAAACCGGACACATTCGTATATCCGGCCTCACTACTTCAGAGTAGTAACATGTTGAATCATGCATTCGCAGTCCGGATCGGTCCAACTTCGAGCGGTCCTTATCTTCGGAGGATTCGCTGGACCCGGAGGCGATGGACAGCGGGACCCTTCCAACGGCCTCCTCTCCCAAGGACATGGATGGTGCTGAGGCGTCATCCCGAAGGATCCCGGGCGAGGGAGAGACGCAGGAGGTCATCCGGGAGGTGTCGGAGGGTGAAACCTCGGCCGTCGGACACATGGGGGAGAAAACCCCCATGGATACTGACGGTGGGGGCCATATCCAGTTCATCCCCCAACCAAATATAGTTCCGGAGACCCATACGGCTCCGGAGTCAGGAAGGCCGCCTCTTTCAAAAGAAGGAGGTGCGCCTATTCCACCGGTGACCTCTATTCATCCAGAGGCACCAAATAATTTGATGGAAGCGCTGCGAGGCGCTTCCATTGTTGAAGAACACCGTACCCTTATGGGTACGGTGATTGAGAAGATCCAGTCCGCGAAGAGTGGGTTGACCGAAGCCTACACCTGCCTTCTAACAGGCTTTGAGGTAAGCAACTATGCAAAAAGAATGTCACAGTATAGACAGTTGCCCCTGAGACTTTGTCCGATGTTCAGAAAGAAAAGCCGAACAGAGGATCAAATAATTTTCGCAACATGTCTATGTGAATAAGCAGGCATCGTTGCTAGCTGCGACCTCTCATACTGCTGAGGTCTTCGGACTGAAGTAGAGTCTAGAGCGGACCGAGGAGGAGCGAGGCTGTGTGAAGAAACAGCTGGAAAATAGTCAAGGTATGTAGTAACCTTGTATATACTCAGGAAGGATGAATGGTTTGTGCTGACTAAAGTGCCATTTTATTTGTTAGGAGCGGCGACCGAGGTGGAGACCCTCAAGAAGGCGCCGGCCGAGGCCGAGGACAAAGCAGCCAGGGAAAAGGCCGCCCGTGAAAAGCACGAGGCCAGGGTCAGTGAGGTCCAGTCGGAGCTCTAGGACGCCGTGAATAAATGCGAGTCCTTGGAGCACAAACTTGCGGATCAAGAGTCTTAATTGGACAAGGCCTGCCAAAACACACACGATGTCCGGGTTGAAGCCCAAGGCACCCTCCAGGAAATCCAGGAGGCCAAAAAAATCACGGTGGGTAAGGCCTTTATTATGCAGAGCAAATATGTGAAGGAAAGGTTCCTCTTACTGACCCGGATTTGGAGTTCTCCAGGGGCGTTTGTGGATCTGCCGCGCAGCATTTCAGATGCTGCGGAATTCATCCGAGCCAAAGAGGGGAGTTCCATGGAGAAGCTATTTTGGTCGTAATACCTTGCACCATAATATCCAGTGCCCTTTAGCGATTAGCTAAAACAGCTGGTCGAGGTGCATAGGGTGGCCGAACTAGCCATGAAGGATTTAATAATCCGACTATGGCCTGCCGAAGCTATGCCCAGCAGCTACTTCAAACTCATGAAGCGGCTGGTCAATGCCTGCCCCCGGCTTGATGCCATCAAGCGGTCCGTCTACATCGAAGGCGTGCGCATGGCCTTCGCCCGAGTCAAGATGCATTGGGTGAAGATGGATGCTATGAAGGTTGCGACCGAGGGACCGCCTGCGGGCAAGGAGCACCGCACGCCCGAGCAATATTTTGACAGTGTCTTGGATGGATCCCGCATTGTGGCTTAGCAATGTGCTAATGATGTTATCTTTGAATGAATACATTCATGTTATCCTGTCATGTACTATGAAACATGATCACTATGTAATATAATGCTTGTTATTTAAAATTTTACCTCCTGTGTGGCCGTATTGTTAAATCTGAGGGTTGGCCAGTCGTCGGCTTCCGCCCCCACGTAGGAAGTACGAGGGTGTTCGGGATAAATCTAAACACTCTTTACTCCAATGTTTGGTCCTTAAAGGAGGAGTTTAGCGCAACGAACCAGGCAATCAGAGTATGTGGCTTTATCACCCTCACTTAGCCATAGGAGTTTGACAATAAAAGTTTAGGCGCAGCCCCTAGTATTCGTAAGTCCGAACTTGGGATGCTGTAAACACCTGATCGTATAAAAACTGATTCATCACATAATGCAGAAAAAACGCTAAAGATTTATAACCTCTCGAACAGCTGACCGGCTCACGCCGCATCATGACAGTTAGTTTTCGACTTCCTCTACTAAGGCGCTCATCCGGATGAACCAGGACACAATCATAGTAGTTCTCCCTTTACTACCCTAGCCGATATAGCAGAATGTAAGGTAGTAAGCACAGGAGCCTGGCAACCCAACTATTTACCAAAGACATGATTCCGAGCCGTTGCATATAATGCTATAAGTTCGGGGTGCCGAACTACACCGAAAAAAGGTGTTCGGGATTTGTTGTCGTATTATGGGGTGTAATGAAGCCCCTGGCGAATTAAGGCATACCATAGTGTACGGGTGCAATTGATGAAAATATCAAGAAAAAATGAAGTAATAGGCTAGTGCCGCAGAAATTGGGCCGCAACTATTTTCCATTATACTTTGATTAATACGTCAAAGCGTATTTATACAAGTAGTGCAATAAGCAAAAGGGCTATTTAACATGCCACGACCAAGGGAGAGCTGCGTGCGGGTCCTCAAAAACAGGTACGACGATCGTTTAAAGAGACCACCTGGAAATTCCCTTATACGTTAATGCTTCTTGCCGTCTTGGTGTATCCGTCCCTTAATGGGTTCGACAGTCAGGCCACCAGGAAAGACCTGGAAAAAAGAAACCTAAGAATAAAAAAGGAAAAGTGAAGGTATGTGGGTCCAGGACAGGTTGAGCCGTACTATGGACCACGATCTAGCTGTGCTTCCGTCTATGCCCATGGTATTTTGAGTGCGTAGTTATGTACCCGCAGTACGAATGCCGCAGTTTGGTCGGGACTGGGACGGAGGCCGAATTGCTAGTCAAGCTCTTGACGAGCTGGACTGTCCTGCTATAGAGTAGTTCGGACTCGTTTAATAGTGTCCGGGAGCTTGGCCGCCGAATTAAGGTTCCACCTGAAGAGGGTGCTCTGTGCTTCTGCTGCGAGGGCAGCGGTGTGCTCCTCGGTACGGAGGGAGCATTCTGTGTTTCCATTGACTCTTATGACACCGCGTGGTCTGGGCATCTTGAGCTTGAGATAAGCATAATGTGGCACCACATTGAATTGAGCAAATGCGGTTTGTCCGAGCAGTGCGTGATAGCCACTGCGGAAGGGGACGATGTCGAAGATCAACTCTTTGCTTCGGAAGTTATTCGGAGATCTGAAGACCACCTCCAGTGTGATTGAGCCCCTACAGCGGGCCTCTACACCTAGTATGACACCTTTAAAGGTGGTTTTTGTGGGCTTGATCCTTGAGGGATCAATACCCATTTCGCGCACAGTATCCTGGTAGAGCAGGTTCAGGCTGCTGCCGCCGTCCATGAGGACTCGCATAAGATGGAATCCATCAATGATTGGGCCGAGGACCAGTGCGGCTGAACCACCATAACTGATACTGGTCGGATGGTCCCTACTATCGAAAGTGATCGGGCAGGGCGACCATGGGTTGAATTTTGGGGTGAATGGCTCCATCGCGTAGACGTCCTTGAGCGCACGCTTGCGCTCCCTCTTGGGGATATGGGTGGCGTACATCATGCTCACCGTTTTAACTTGGGGGGGGGGGACTTCTTCTGTCCCCCTGTGTTCGGTGGCCGGGACACCTCGTCATTGTCCTCACTCTGCGACCCCTTCTCCTTGTTCTTGGCATTTAACTTATCGTCCTGTTTAAAACCCCAACACTCTTTGTTGGTATGATTGGCTGGTTTATCAGGAGTGCCTGGATTTGACATGGACGATCGAGTATGCGGTCCAAACTGGATGGGCCCGGATTGTTTCTTTTATACGACTTCTTCTGTTGACCAGATTTAGAGCCACTAAATCCGGCGTTGACCACCGTGTCTTCGGTGTTATCACCGTTGCTTCAACGCTTGTGTCTGTTGCGTCGGGGCTTGCCGTTGTTGTTTCTGGCTTCAGAAGTGCCAGGTTCGCTTATGTTGTTGCTGCTACAGGCTAGCCAGCTATCTTTGCCCGCATAGAAGCGGGTCATGAGTGTCGTAAGGGCTGCCATGGACTTCGACTTTTCTTGGTTGAGGTGTCGGGCGAGCCATTCGTCATGGATGCTATGTTTAAAGGACGCTAGGGCTTCGGCATCTGGACAGTCGACGATCTGGTTCTTTTTAGTTAAGAACCTAGTCCGGAATTTCCTAGCAGACTCTCCGGGCTGTTGAACTATCTGACTTAAGTCATCGGCATCCGGAGGTCGGACATATGTACCTTGGAAGTTGTCGAGAAAGGCATCTTCCAAGTCCTCCCAGCTGCCAATGGAGTTTTCGGGCAGACTGTTCATCCAGTGCCGAGCTGGCCCCTTGAGCTTTAGTGGGAGGTATTTGATGGCGTGAAGATCATCACCGCGGGCCATATGAATATGGAGAAGAAAATCCTCAATCCATACCGCGGGGTCTGTTGTCCCATCATATGATTCGACGTTCACGGGTTTAAACCCTTCCAAGAATTCATGTTCCATTACTTCATCAGTGAAGCAAAGGGGGTGTGTGGCGCCTCTGTATCGGGCCAAATCGTGATGTAGCTCGGATGGAGTTCTCTGCGGTTTTCGGCTCGGACGTGGTTATATTTTTCCCGTCCGGCCGGCTGGCCATCATCGCGCATCGGGGCATGCCCTCGTGATCCATAGATCGATATGGTCTGACCTACTCTGTTTTCCAGGTCATGCCGTAGGTCATACGTGTATCCCTGAGCTGTTATGTCTCTGTTTTTACAGTGAGGTAGTGCGGGCTGGTGTGCGCCTTGAGTCGCCGCTTTGTCCCGGCCACATGGTGGTCGGTCAGCGGGATTATGCACTAGTAGGACGGGCTCCACGCCTCGTCATCGAATTGGGGTAACAATTTGCGCTTTGGGTAACTTTTGGTTGGGCGGTCGAGGCCGTACTCTTCGGCTATTAGGACATTAGTCCATCTATTGTTGAGCAGATCGTGATCAGCTTGAAGCTGCTGCTGCTTCTTTTTCAGGCTCCTTGCAGTGGCTATTAGCTGGCGCTTTAAGCATTCCTGCTCAAGAAGTTCCTCAGGCATGATAAAATGCTCGTTGCCGATGCTCACCTTGTCCTCGGAAAGCGGAAAGTAGTTACTATCCTCCGAGTCTTCATTGATGGCATGTTCATCAAGGCTGGCTTGCCTATCCTCCCGTTCTTCCTGTTCCGAAGTTGGTTCGACGGGGTCTTCATTGTCTTCGGCATCGTCCGGAGTATTATTTTCTCATGTGTTGATATTGCCTCTTTTTGCACGGTGTGGTTTAGAGCGGCGCCGCTGACGTTGGCTCTTGGCTGTACTTCAGGAGGCTTATCCTCGACTGGTTCCTTTTCGTTATCACTGTTGTTCTCTGTGGGTGTATCCACCATGTATACGTCATACAAGGAGGTGGCTGTCCAGCGCCCTGTAATCGGTGGTTTCTATGCCTGCTCCTCTCCGGCATCGTCGTCCATACCATCGATGTCTTCACAGTCGTAATCGAGCATGTCGGTTAAGTCTTCGACAGTGGCTATGCAGTGGGCGGTGGGTGGGAAACGGAATTCTCTGTCTTCAGCCTCCAATTCAAACCAGATATAATTCGGCTGAGAGTCTCCTGACAAGGAGAGGGCTTTTAGTGAGTTTAGCACGTCTCCTAAGGACGAGTGCCAGAAGATGTCTGCGGAGCTGAACTCAACGATCGGTGCCATGTCAGATTCGATGGGCGCGGATGCACGCGGTTTGGAACCTATGGCCGGAGACGAATCCGAGGTTCCGGAGACAAAGGGCCCACTCGAATTTGGATATGTGTGCGGCTCTAACGCCGCTGAGTCTGCGGCTTCCGTGGCGGGGTTGAGCTTCCCGTCCTCGGACAGTGCAATCTGCTCTAGATCTAAGGCCAGAGCAGTTACGGGCGCTATCTCCTGAGCATGGTCCGATGACAGATTTAGGTCATGTTCATCGCAGTGGCAGGGAGCGGCAGTAATGGGATCGAATCCGGCGAAGATCAAGTCTCCGCGGATATCGGCAACATAATTCAAGCTTCCAAACCTGACCTGATGGCCAGGGGCGTAGCTGTCGATCTTCTCTAGATGGCCAAGCGAGTTGGCTCGCAGTGCGAAGCCGCTGAATACGAAGATCTGTCCAGGGAGAAAAACCTCCCCATGGACTACATTGTTCTAGATGATTGATGGAGCCATCAAACCTTTTGGTGACGACGCAGCGGAACTCTCAATGAAAGCACCAACGTCGGTGTCAAAATCAGCGGATATCGGGTAGGGGGTCCCGAACTATGCGTCTGAGGTCGATGGTAACAAGAGGCGGGGGACACGATGTTTACCCAGGTTCGGGCCCTCTCTATGGAGGTAATACCCTACTTCCTGCTTGATTGATCTTGATGAATATGAGTATTAGAAGAGTTGATGTACCACGAGATTGTAATGGCTAAACCCTATATGATTGTGATTCTGCCCTATGGACTAAACCCTCTGGTTTATATACACAACGGAGGGGACTAGGGTTGTACAAGGTCGGTTATAGAGAAAGGAATCTACATATCTGAATCGCCAAGCTTGCCATCCACGCCAAGGAGAGTCCCATCCGGACACGGGAGGAAGTCTTCTGCCTTTATCTTCATAGCCCAACAGTCCGACTCATGTTAATAGTCCAGCCATCCGAGGACCCCTTAATCCAGGACTCCCTCAGTCATCGAAGCAAAGTACTACTACGCATGATCCTAGGGGGATAGATTGGTATGAAAATACCATCGCTCGTCCCGACCGCCACTCATAAGGAAGACAATCAATAATAAGTCATGCTCCAATTGCATAGCATAACGAGAGACCATACGTGCATGCTTCAAGAATCACACCTTAACACAAATATTCTTACTAAACCATAATTACTCACTAGCATGACTCTAATATCACCATCTTTATACCTCAAAACAAATGCAAAGAATCAAACTTCTCGTATCTTCAATGATCTTCATGAAAGTTTTTATTATATCCCTCTTGAATACCAATCATATTAGGACTAAATTCATAACCTAAGAAAATTGTCATACTATTTATAAGACTATCAAAATAATATAACTCAAGCATGAGAGTTCATCAATTTTTTTAAAATATAACCACCGCCGTGCTCTAAAAGATATAAGTGAAGCACTAGAGCAACTACCTAGCTCAAAAAATATAAGTGAAGCACATACAGTATTCTAATAAATTCACGATTAATGTGTGTCCCTCTAAAAAGGTGTGTCTAGCAAGGATGATTGTGGCAAACTAAAAACTAAAATAAATCAAAGACTCATATAATACAAGACACTCCAAGTAAAACACATATATGTGGTGAATAAAAATATAGCCTCAAGTAATTTACCGATAGATTGTAGACAAAAGAGGGGATGCCATCCGAGGCATCCCCAAGCTTAGATGCTTGGTTGTCCTTGAATATTACATTGGGTGCCAGGGGAATCCCCGAGCTTAGGGTCTTGCCACTCCTTATTCCTTAGTCCATCGAAACTTCACCCAAAACTTGAAAACTTCACAACACAAACCCCAACAGAAAACTCATGAGATCCGTTAGTATAATAAAACAAATATCCACTTTTAGGAACTTTTGCAAACTCATTCCAATTTTATATTTTCATTATATCTAATGTATTCCAACTTCTCCATGGTTCATACCACCCGATACAACCCATGGATCTATCAAAACAAGCGAACAACACAATGAAAACAGAATCTGTCAAAAAAAGAACAATCTATAGAAACCCAAATTAATCTCATACTTCTGTAAATCCAAAAATTCTAGAAATGTAACGATGTAGGCAATCTGTATATCAATCTTGTGTAAAAAATTCAGAATTTTTCCACTTTCCACCAAATTTTAACAATTTTGCTACTGGATGCCAAAGTTTCTGTTTTTTCTCAGAATCAAATCAACGATCTTCCAAATCACCCCAAAGGTGTTACTTGGCACAAACACTGATTGAAATACTAAAACCCGATCGTAACAGAAGTATAATGGCATATTTATTGAAAATAAGAAGAAAAAGCAAAAAACATAAAATAAAATTGGGTTGCCTCCCAACAAGTGCTATTGTTTTACGCCCCTAGCAAGGCATATTGCATAGATCTAGGTATTGTCATGTTTGGTATGAAATCCATAAGTGGCCCTCATAATAGATTCATATGCCAAACTAATTTTCTTTCATGGAAAGTGTTCCATGCCCTTCCTTAATGGAAATTGAAATCTAATATTTCCTTCTTTCATCTCAATAATTGCGCCAATCGTTCTAAGGAAAGGTCTTCCAAGAAATATGGGGCATGTAGGATTGCAATCAATATAAAGCACAATAAAATCTATGGGAAAATAATTCCTATTTGCAATAACAAGAACATCATTAATTCTTCCCATATGTTTCTTAATAGTTGAATCCGCTAAGTGCAAATTTAAAGAACAATCATCAAGTTTATGGAAACCTAGCACATCACATAAAGTTTTGGAATAGTAGAAATGCTAGCACCCAAATCACACAAAGCATCGCACTCATAATCTTTTATCTTTAATCTTAATTTTAATAGTAGGTTCCCAATCATCTAGCTTTCTAGGGATTGAAACTTCCAACTCAAGTTTTTCTTCAAAACATTTCATCATAGCTTCTATGATATGTTTAGTAAAAACATTATTTCGATTATAAGCACGAGGTGAATTAAGCATAGATTGTAACAAGGAAATACACTCAATCAAAGTACAATTATCAAAATTAAATTCCTAGAAATCTAAAAGAGTGGGCTCATCACTAGTTAAAGTTTTGACCTCGCCAAACCCACTTTTATCAATTTTTTCATTAAGATCTTCACCCTCCAAATTATTGGGATGCCTTATGGCTAAAGTTGACTCCTATATAGTCCCTTATTTTCAAGTTTTATATTAGCAAACAAAGATTCAATAGGCATCACAACAATCACTTTAAGATCTTCATCATGATTATTGCAAAAACTAGAGGAACATACTTTTTCTAGCCATTCTCTCTTAGATTGCATCCTAGCAGTTCTCTCCCTATGTTTATTAATAGAAATTTGAATAGATTTCAGAGAATCATTAATATCAAGATTGGTTGGCATTGATATAATCTTGAAGGAATCAATCTCAAGAGAAATTCTATCAACGTTTCTAGCCACATCATCAATCTTAAGCAATTTTTCTTCTACCGTAGCATTGAAAATCTTTTGTGAGTTAATAAAATATTTAATACTATTCTCAAGATCAGAGGGTGTCTTATTATAATTTCCATAAGAATTGTTGTAGGAATTACCATAATTATTAGAGGATTACTAGGAAACGACTTAGGATTTAAATTGCCTCTATATGCGTTATTACCAAAATTGTTCCTACCAACAAAATTCACATCCATAGATTCATTATTATTCTCAATCAAAGTAGACAAAGGCATATCATTAGGATCAATAAGAGCAATCTTGCTAGCAATCAATTTCATTCATCTTTCCACTCAAAGTATTAATTTCTTCAATAGCATGCACTTTTTTATTAGTAGAAGATCTTTCGGTATGCCATTGAGACTAATGTGCCATAATATTATCTAGGATTTTAGTAGCTTATCTTAATGTGATTTCCATAAAAGTATCACCATGGTGGAATCCAAAAGATTTCTAGATGCAAAATTTAATCCAGCATATTTTTTGTATGATCATCCATAAACTTAAACCATGAGTAGGGCAATTTGTTATCACTAATTTATCCACTCCCATGATTGTGCAACATGTTCATGATCAAGTTGCTTCAAATTCATTATATCGTTCCTAAGAGAGATGATCTTAGCGGGAGGAAAATACTTGGAAACAAAAGCATCCTTACACTTATTCCATGAATCAATACTATTTTTAGGTAAGTATGAGAACCAAGTTTTAGCATGATCTTGTAGTGAGAACGGAAATAACTTCAATTTGAAAAAATCATTATCCACATATTTTTTCTTTTGCATATCACACAATTCAACAAAAGTTTTAGATGGAAAGCAACATCTTCATTAGGACTACAAGAAAATTGTTCTTTCATAACAAGATTCAACAAAGCTGCATTAATTTCATAAGATTCCGCACTAGTGGCGGGAGCAACCGGAGTACTAATAAAATCATTATTATTAGTGTTAGAAAAATCACACGACTTTGTACTTTCTTGAGACATCATAACAAAGCAAGCAATCTAGCACACAAGCAAACAAAAAGCAAACAAAAAAAGGAAAATAAGAAGGCAAATATTTTTGTGTTTTTCTGAAAACGTTTTACAATTGGGGGAGAGGAAAACGAGAGGCAAATGGCGAATAATGTAAACGCAAGAGATGAGAGTTTATGATGGGTACTTGGTAGGCTTGATGTAGATCCTCCCCGGCAATGGCACCAGAAATTCTTCCTGCTACTTCTTGAGCTTGCATTGGTTTTCCCCTAAAGAGGAAAGGGTGATGCAGACAATTAGAGATAAATATTTCCCTTAGTTGAGAACCGAGATATCAATCCTATAGGAGGAACACACAAGTCTATAGTAATTGCACCTACAAAAACAAACAAATACTTGCACCCAGTGCAATAAAGGGGTTGTCAATCCTTTCACGGTTACTTGCAAGGATGAGATCTGATAGTGATAGATATAAAAGATAAGTAAAAGTGAAAAATAAAATAAAAGTAACTAATGCAGGAAGGTATTTTTGTGTTTTTGATTTTATAGATCTGAAAATAATATGATAAAAGATAGACCCGGGGGCCATAGTTTTCACTAGAGGCTTCTCTCTTAAAAGAAAGCATACGGTGGGTAAACAAATTACTGTTGAGCAATTGATAGAAAAGTGCATACTTATGATGATATCTAAGGCAATGAACATGTATATAGGCATCACGTCAGGGACAAGTAGACCGACTCCTTCCTGCATCTACTACTATTACTCCACACATCGACCGCTATCCAGCATACATCTAATGTATTAAGTTAACAAGAACAGACTAACACCTTAAGTAAGATGACATGATGTAGAGGGATAGATCCAATCAATATAAACAAACCCCATATTTTTATCCTTAGTGGCAATAATAAAAATATGTGTCATGTCCCTTTCTGTCACTGGGAATAAGTACCGCAAGATTGAACCCACTACAAAGCACCTCTCAATTTCAAGAAAAATAAATGTCGTTGGCCAAAACAAAACAATAGTTCGGAGAGAAATACAAAGCTATCTTAATCATGCATAAAAGAGTTCAGAGAAGAATCAGATAATATTTATAGATAATCTTATCATAAATCCACAATTCATCGGATCTCAACAAACACACCGCAAAAGAATATTACATCGAATAGATCTCCAAGAACATCGAGGAGAACATTGTATTGAAGATCAAAGAGAGAGAAGAAGCCATCTAGCTACCTGATATGGACATGTAGGTCTGTGGTAAACTACTCACACATCATCGGAAGGGCAACAAGGTTGATGTAGAAGATCTCCGTGGTCGAATCGCCCTCCAGGAGAGTACCAGAAAAGGTCCCCAGATGGGATCTCACGAAGACAGGAACTTGCGGCGGTGGAAAAGTATTTTTGGTGTGCCCTCTATTCTATGGGGAATATTTGGAATTTATAAAAGACAAATTAGGATTGGAAGTGCCACAAGGGGCCCACAAGCTTGCAGGCCGCCCCCTTAGGGCACACCCTATGAGCTTGTCGCCATCTTGTGGCCCTTCTCGCCTCCTCCCGAAGCTTCCAGGGTGTCTTGTGGTCCAAGAAAAATCGTAAAAAAGTTTTGTTCGATTTGGACCCAGTTTGGTATTGATTTTCTGTAAAGACAAAACAAGGAAAAAATAGCAGTTGTCACTGGGCACTTGGTTAATAGGTTAGTCCAAAAAATGATATACAATAGCATAATAATGCATATAACACATCCAAGGTTGATAATATAATAGCATGGAACAATAAAAAGTTATAGATACGTTGGAGATGTATCAACCCTCAGAGGTTGGCCAGTCCATCCCTTTATTCCCCCACACGTCCTGTTATTCTCCGACGACGGTGATACATCTCCAACGTATTTATAATTTTTGATTGTTCCATGCTATTATATTATTTGTTTTGGATGTTTATATGCATTAATATGCTATTTTATATTATTTTTCGGACTAACCTATTAACCTAGAGTCCAATGCCAGTTCCTGTTTTTCCTTGTTTTTGAGTTTCATGGAAAGGAATACCAAACGGAGTCCAAACAGAATGAAACCTTAGAGATGATTTTTCTTAGACGAGAAGACAACTAGGAGACTTGGAGATCAAGTCGGAGGAGCCACGAGGCAGCCACAAGGATGTAGGGCACGCCCCCACCCTTGTGGGCCCCTCGTCCACCCCCTGACCTAATTCTTTCGCCTAAATATTCCCATATATCCCCAAACCAACTAGGGCATCCACGAAAACTCTTTTCCGCCGCCGCAACCTTCTGTACCCGTGAGATTCCATCTAGGGACCTTTTCCGGCATCTTGCTGGAGGGGGATTCGATCATGGATGGCTTCTAGATCAACACCATTGCCCTTCTGATGAAGCGTGAGTAGTTTACCACAGACCTACGGGTCCATAGCTAGTAGCTAGATGGCTTCTTCTCTCTCTTTGATTCTCAATACCATGTTCCCCTCGATGTTCTTGGAGATCTAATTAATGTAATACTTTTTTGCAGTGTGTTTGCTGAGATCCGATGAATTGTGGATTTATGATCAGCTTATTTATGAATATTGTTTGAATCTTCTCTGAACTCTTATATGCATGATTTGATTTCTTTGTAATTATCTTCGAACTATCGGTTTGGTTTGCCAACTAGATTGGTTTTTCTTGCAATGGGAGAAGTTCTTAGCTTTGGGTTCAATCTTGCGGTGTCCTTTCCCAGTGATAGTAGGGGAAGCAAGGCACATATTGTATTATTGCCAACGAGGATAAAAATATGGGTTTTTCATCATATTGCTTGAGTTAATTCCTCTACATCATGTCATCTTACTTAATGCGTTACTCCATTATTTATGAACTTAATAATCTAGATGCATGCTGGATAGCGGTCAATGTGTGGAGTAATAGTAGTAGATCTAGGCAGGAGTTGGTCTACTTGACACAAACATGATGCCTATATTCATGATCATTGCCTTTGATATCGTCATAACTTTGCGCTTTTCTATCTATTGCTCGGTAGTAATTTGTTCACCCACCATATTATTTTCTATCTTGAGAGAAGCCTCTAGTGAAACCTATGGCCCCCGAGTCTATTTTCCATCATATAAGTTTCCGATCTACAATCTTAGTTTTCGATCTACTATTCTTGTAATCCTTTACTTTCCGATCTATAAACCAAAAATACCAAAAATATTTACTTTATCGTTTATCTATCTCTATCAGATCTCACTTCTGCAAGTAACCGCAAAGTGATTGACAACCCCTTTATTGCGTTGGGTGCAAGTTTGTTTTATTTTTTGTGCAGGTATTCGGTGATTTGTGCATTGTCTCCTACTGGATTGATACCATGGTTCTCAAACTAAGTGAAATACTTATCTCTAGTTTGCTACATCACCCTTTCCTCTTCAAGGGAAAAACCAATGCAAGCTCAAGAAGTAGCTGGAAGAATTTCTGGCGCTGTTGCCTAGGAGATGTACGCCAAGTCAAGAAATACTAAGTACCCATCATAAACTCTCATCTCTTGCAGTACATTCGCCATTCGCCTCTCGTTTTCCTCTCCCCCACTTCTAAAATGATTTTCAAAAAGATTTGCCATTTCTTCGCCTCTCTTCTGTTCGTCTTCCTCACTTGCTTTTTGTGTGCTCGTGTGTTGGATTGCTTGCTTTGTCACGATGGCTCAAGAGAATACCAAATTGTGTGACCTTTCCAACACCAATAATAATGATTTTAGTAGTACTCCGATTGCTCCCGCCACTAGTGCGAAATCTTGTGAAATTAATGCCACTTTGCTGAATCTTGTTATGAAAGATCAATTTTCTGGCCTTCCTAGTGAAGATGCCTCAGCCAATCTAAATAATTTTGTTGATTTGTGTGATATGCAAAGGAAGAAAGATGTGGATAATGATATTGTTAAATTGAAACTATTTCCGTTTTCACTTAGAGATCATGCTAAAACTTCGTTTTCACCTTTGCCTAAAAATATTATTGATTCATGGAACAAGTGCAAAGATGCTTTCATCTCTAAGTATTTTCCTCCCGCTAAGATCATCTCCCTTAGGAACGATATTATGAATTTTAAGCAACTTGATCATGAACATGTTGCACAATCTTGGGAGAGTATGAAATTGATGATACGAAATTGCCCTACTCATGGTTTGAATTTGTTGATGATTATACAAAAAAGTTACACTGGATTGAATTTTGCTTCTAGAAATCTTTTAGATTTGTCCGTGGGGGGCACTGTTATGGAAATTACTTTAGGAGAGGCTACTAAAATCCTAGATAATATTATGGTTAATTATTCTCAATGTCACACCGAAAGATCTTCCACTATAAAAAAGTGCATGCAATTGAAGAATTTTATGTTTTGAGTGGAAATATGGATGAACTTATGAAATTATTTGCTAGTAAGAGTGCTTCTAGTGATCCTAATGATATGCCTTTGCCAATTTTGATTGAGAATAATAATGAATCTATGGATGTGAATTTTGTTGGTAGGAACAATTTTGGTAATAACGATTATAGAGGTAACTTTAATCCTAGGCCGTTTCCTAGTAATCCCTCTAGTAATTATGGTAATTCCTACAGCAATTCTTATGGAAATTTTAATAATATGCCCTCTGATTTTGAGATGGGTGTTAAAGAATTTATGAGTTCGCAAAAGAATTTCCATGCTTTGATTGAAGAAAAATTTCTTAAGATTGATGATTTAGCTAGGAACATGGATAGAATTTCTCTTGATGTTGATTCTTTGAAATTTAGATCTATTCTACCCAAGCATGATACTAATGAGTCTCTCAAAGCCATGAGAATTTCCATTGATGAGTGTAAAGAAAGAACCGCTAAGATGCGTGCTAAACGAAATTTATTTGAAAAAGCATGTTCTTCTAGTTTTCGTGAAAATAATGATGGATCTTAAAGTGATTGATGTGACTCCTATTGAATCTTTGTTTTCCAATATAAATCTTGATAAAGATGGGACTGGAGATGAGTCAAGTTTAGTTAAAAGGCGTCCCAATGATTTGGATTTTTTAGATCTTGATGCAAAAATTAAAAAAGTGGGATTGGAGAGGTCAAGACTTTATGTGGCAATGAACCCACTCTTTTGGATTTCAAGGAATTTAATTATTATAATTGTTCTTTAATAGATTGTATTTCCTTGTTGCAATCCATGTTGAATTCTCCTCATGCTTATAATCAAAACAAAGCTTTTACTAAACATATCGCTGATGCTATGCTACAATCTTTTGAAGAAAAGCTTGAATTGGAAGTTTCTATCCCTAGAAAACATTATGATGACTCGGAACCTACTATAAGATTAAGATTAAAGATTATGAGTGCCATGCTTTGTGTGATTTGGGTGCTAGTGTTTCCACAATTCCAAAAACTTTATACAATGTCTTAGGTTTCCGTGAATTTGATGATTGTTATTTAAATTTGCATCTTGCAGATTCCACTTTTAAGAAACCTATGGGAAGGATTAATGGTGTTCTTATTGTTGCAAATAGGAATTATGTGCCCGTAGATTTCATTGTTCTTGATATAGATTGCAATCCTACATGTCCTATTATGCTTGGTAGACCTTTCCTTAGAACAGTTGGTGCAATTATTGATATGAAAGAATGACACATTAGATTTCAATTTCCATTAAGGAATGGCATGGAACACTTTCCTAGAAAGATAATTAAATTTCCATATGAATCTATTATGAGATCTACTTATGGATTGCATACCAAAGATGACAATACTTAGATCTATTCATATTTTATGCTTAGCTAAGGGCGTTAAACAATAGCGCTTGTTGGGAGGCAACCCAATTTTATTTTTGTTCTTTGCTTTTTGTTACTGTTTTGCTTTCAATAATCCATATAGCCTCTGGTTAGATGTGGTTTTGTGTTATAATTACTGTTTGTGCCAAGTAAGACCTTTGGGATAGCTTACGGTGATAGTTGTTTTGATCTTGTTGAGAAACAAAAATTTTGTGCCCAGGAAAAAAATTCTCATAATTCACAGAAACGTGCTTTTGATCTGATTCTTTTTGCTATTTATTGTTACACAAATTTCCCAGGTTGTCCTAATGTTTCATAATTTTTATAGTTACATAAGTATTCAAGAGTTACAGATTACTACAGACTGTTCTGTTTTCGACAGATTCTGTTTTCTATGTGTTGTTTGCTTATTTTGATGAATCTATGGGTAGTATCGGAGGGTATGAACCATGGAAAAGCTGGAATACAGTAGATAGTACAACAATATAAGTAAATAAGGAGTTCATAACAGTACCATAAAGTGGTGGTTTATTTTCTTATACTAACGGAGCATATGAGATTTTCTTTTGAGTTTTGTGTTGTGAAGTTTTCAAGTTTTGGGTAAGGATTTGATGGACTCTGGAATAAGGAGTGGCAAGAGCCTAAGCTTGGGGATGCCCAAGGCACCCCAAGGTAATATTCAAGGACAACCAAGAGCCTAATCTTGGGGATGCCCCGGAAGGCATCCCCTCTTTCTTCTTCGTCTATCGGTAACTTTACTTGAGGCTATATTTTTATTCACCACATGATATGTGTTTTGCTTGGAGCATCTTGTATAATTTGAGTCTTTTCTTTTTAGTTTGCCACAATCATCCTTGCTGCACACACCTTTTGAGAAGGACATGCATGAATCATGATTTATTATAATACTCTATGTACTTCACTTATATCTTTTGACCTAGGCAATTTTGCTCTAGTGTTTCACTTACATCTTTTAAGGCACGGCGGTGGTTTTATTTTATAGAAATTGTTGAAATCTGATGCTTCACTTATATTATTTGAGAGTCTCTAAATGGCATGTTAATTTTCTTTGGTTATAAATTTAGTCCTAATATGATAGGCTTCCAAGAGAGATATAATAAAAACTTTCATATAAAGTGCATTGAATACTATGAGAAGTTTGATTTCTTATGATTGTTTTGAGATATGAAGATGATGATATCAGAGTCATGCTAGTGGAGTAATTGTGAATTTAAGAAATACTTGTGTTGAGGTTTGTGATTCCCGTAGCATGCACATATGGTGAACCGTTACGTAACGAAGTTGGAGCATGAGGTATTTTTTGATTGTCATCCTTTCTGTGGAGGTCGGGATCGCGTGATGGTTAACTCCTACCAACCTTTCCCCTAGGAGCATGCGCGTAGGGCTTGGTTTCGATAACTAATATATTTTTGCAATAAGTATGTGAGTTCTTTATTACTAATGTTGAGTCCACGGGTTATACGCACTCTCACCCTTCCACCACTGCTAGCCTCTCTTGTGCCGCGCAACTCTCGCTGATACCATACACCCACCATATACCTTCCTCAAAACAGCCACCATACCTACCTATTATGGCATTTCCATAGCCATTATGAGATATATTTCCATGCAACTTGTCGGTGTACTAGAGTAGGGGTACCCTAGTATCCCGAACTTGTGCACGGGCAGTTGCAGCACCCCGCGGCAAGGCTTGCCGGGTGACCGCCAAGGTCCTCCGTGGTTCCTTTGGAGCCATTCAAGAACAAAGTATTCAAGCCAAGGAGACAAGGCCCCGGCAAGAGGAGCTTGCCGGGAAGGCCAACCAAGGCATCTCAAGGAACTTGCCACGACGCGCCACGCGTCCTGGCGAGGCCCAGTGAGCGACAAGCTTCCGGACGCGACAAGATAACAACCGCGGCAAGGCGCTTGCTGCGGCAAACTACCACTCTGTACCCGCGCTCCAGCACATCCACCAACGTGTCGCCCTGGGACCTTTCTAGGCACGCGTGGCAAGAGGCTGTGCGGCCAGCGGTGCGCGGTGGCAAGCGACGCTGACAAGATTGCCATCGTGGCAAGCGGTGGCGTCCCTGACGGTCCCTTTTTGCACTATTTGGGCGACATAGACGGGCATTTAGTGCCTTTGTCTCCTGTCGTGAGGGTTAGGTATGATACACTGTACAGGTAGTTGTACCAACCGCAATTCCTTTTCCATTTCTACCCTTGTCTATGTTGCCACCTGTCGGAGACCCCTTTAGCATATAAAAGGAGGCCCATGCGCAACATAGAGGGGGGTTCGGAGGCAGAAAAACACTCACGCTCGGTCTCGTTAGCAGCTAGTGTGTACTGTACCACTCAGTGCTCCCGAGCAAGAACTCAATACACTTAGGAGTGTTATCTCTCCGGAGAGCTCCGAAGCTGGGTAAACTGCTTGTGTGCTTCGCCTCGATCTGCTCTTCGTGTGATCTCCGCCCCCCGCCGAACCGAAAGGGGCTCGGTCCGCCGGTCCCATAGATGTTCGTGGATCAGTTTCCCCGACATCTTTGGCGCGCCAGGTAGGGGGCGTCGAGGTTGTGTGAACCTGATCCGGCGTTCACACGAGCTGGATCTTCATCTTCTTCATCGACATGCCACCGAAGAAGAAGGCTTCAGCGGCAGCTGTTCCGTCCACATCGATCCCACCCCCACCGGAGCAAACGGGTGGTGGGGTAGACACCGGCGAAAGAACGGACATCGACGAGGGAGCTCACGATGCTGCCAGGTCCAAGGACAAGGCCGTGCAGACCTCGGCGTCCGTACATGCACCGCGCCCATCTCAGGAGGCGCAGGACCGACAGCGTCATGGTATTCACAGTGCCATACGTTTGTTGGACGAAGATCGAGCTGGTGGATCTCGGGGTGCTCAAGACCAGCATGCACGCCAACATGCTGGCGCGAGCGAGACACGGTCGCCTGGACGGGATACTGCTCCTTCTAACAGAGATAGAAGTCCGAGCATATCCCGCTCCTCGCACCGTTCACCACTGCCGCCCACCACTCCAGCAGAAGCTTTGGCGCGAGCTCAACTGCTCCTGGATTACCCTCCAACGGCAGACAAGATCGATGGATGGAGGGCCACCATTCAGAGTCTCATCGGCTTCGCCAACGGCGACACTCTGCGGCAGCCGAGTACATCGATGCCGCGGCAGGACTTCCAGGCACGAGTCGATGGCGATGAAACCGGTGGGGGTGCAACCACCATGCACTCTCCACCCCGAAGGCCAAGATCGCCGACTCGCCGGATCCACCTCGATAGCGACTCCACCGCATCATCAGATCCACGAGCTCGTCGCGATCAGCGCCAAGTTCTTCACGAACGACAGCAAGAAGACGCTTGTACTCGCATCGAGCGCCGAAGAGAAGCGCGGCGTCAATCGGACCAGCGCGCTGGGCCCTCTGTCGACATGCATGCACCAGGGGAACCAGGCGACTTGCCGTACGCGGTAGGTTGCCCTGCGTTCACTCGTGAGCTGCGGCAAGTCCAGTGGCCCAGCACGAAGAATTTCAAGCCAGACGTACCAGAGAAGTACGACGGCAAGTCGCATCCGTCGGAGTTCCTCAGCATCTACACCATCGTGGTGCAAGCTGCTGGGGGGCGGGACGACAAGATCCTGGCCAACTACTTCCCGCTGGTGCTCAAGCCCAATGTCAGATCCTGGCTCATGCACTTGCCGGACAACTCCATATCCTCCTGGGCAGACCTATGCCATCAGTTTGTCGGTGCCTTTACAGGCGGCCACAAGCCTCATGGCCAAGAGAGCGACCTTCATCTGCTCGCCAGAAGGAAGAAGAGCCCCTGCGCAAGTACATTCAGAGATTCAGCCGTGTACAGCACAACATCCCAGATGTCCACCCTGCCGCCGTAATCAGCGCGTTCCATCAGAACGTGCGAAACCGCAGGATGCGGGAGGAGATGGCGATGTGCAAGATCAGAGACGTCAATGAGCTATATGCCCTGGCCGACAAGTGTGCGCGTGCTGAGGAAGGGAGGAAACTCCCTGGAGAGAATACAGAAGCTGGAGGATCTGATAGTGAGGAGGCTGCCCCGGCAAAGAGAAACCGGCCGCGGAACAACAGGAAGGCAGAAAAACACTCACGCTCGGTCTCGTTAGCAGCTAGTGTGTACTGTAGCACTCAGCGCTCCCGAGCAAGAACTCAATACACTCAGACATGCAGCAGTAGGAGTGTTATCTCTCCGGAGAGCTCCGAAGCTGGGTAAACTGCTCGTGTGCTTCGCCTCGATCCGCTCTTCGTGCGATCTCCGCCCCCTGCCGAACCGAAAGGGGCTCGGTCTGCCGGTCCCATAGGTGTTCGTGGATCAGTTTCCCTGACATCTTTGGCGCGCCAAGTAGGGGAAAGATGTGCTAGTCGTTATGCCATCGCTGTGTTGTACACCGCATTCGATGCGTGCCGTTCGAGGAGGGCGCGGTGGATACAGAGTGAGATACGGCGTAACCCAGGCCGCGCGTGCCCGTGCCCTGTTTTGGGCCTGGCCCAACAGCGCTCGGCACCGTGTGTGGCCCAGGCCCGAGGGCTCCTGTCGGTGTACTAGAGTAGGGGTACCCTAGTATCCCGAACTTGTGCACGAGCAGTTGCAGCACCCCGCGGCAAGGCTTGCCGGGTGACCGCCAAGGTCCTCCGTGGTTCCTTTGGAGCCATTCAAGAACAAAGTATTCAAGCCAAGGAGACAAGGCCCCGGCAAGAGGAGCTTGCCAGGAAGGCCAACCAAGGCATCTCAAGGAACTTGCCGCGACGCGGACGCGTCCCGGCGAGGCCCGGTGAGCAACAAGCTTCCGGACGTGACAAGACAACGACCATGGCAAGGCGCTTGCCGTGGCAAACTACCACTCTGTACCCGCGCTCCAGCACATCCACCAACGTGTCGCCCTGGGACCTTTCCAGGCACGCGTGGCAAGAGGCTGTGCGGCCAGCGGTGCACGGTGGCAAGCGACGCTGACAAGATTGCCATCGTGGCAAGCGGTGGTGTCCCTGACGGTCCCTTTTTACACTATTTGGGCGACGTAGACGGGCACTTAATGCCTTTGTCCCCTGCCGTCAGGGTTAGGTATGATACACTGTACAGGTAGTTGTACCAACCGCAATTCCTTTTCCATTTTTACCCTTGTCTACGTTGCCACCTGTCGGAGACCCCTTTAGCATATAAAAGGAGGCCCATGCGCAACGTAGAGGGGGGTTCGAAGGCAGAAAGGAGGCCCACTCTGTACCCTTCGCCGGTCCCATAAGGGAGCACCGAGCGTGAGTGTTTTTCTGCCTCCCAACCGCGTGGATGTGCTGGAGCGCGGGTATAGAGTGGTAGTTTGCCGCGGCAAGCACCTTGCCGCGGTCGTTGTCTTGTCACGTCCGGAAGCTTGTCGCTCACCGGGCCTCGCCGGGACGCGTGGCGCGTCGCGGCAAGTTCCTTGAGATGCCTTGGTTGGCCTTCCCGGCAAGCTCCTCTTGCCGGGGCCTTGTCTCCTTGGCTTGAATACTTTGTTCTTGAATGGCTCCAAAGGAACCACAGAGGACATTGGCGGTCACCCGGCAAGCCTTGCCGCGGGGTGCTGCAACTGCCCGTGCACAAGTTCGGGATACTAGGGTACCCCTACTCTAGTACACTGACAGGAGCCCCCGGGCCTGGGCCACACACGGTGCCGAGCGCTGTTGGGCCAGTCCCAAAATAGGGCATGGGCACGCGCGGCCTGGGTTACGCCATATCTCACTTTGTATCCACCGCGCCCTCCTCGAACGGCACGCGTCGAATGCGGAGTCGTGGGAGAGATCGTCGGTGGTTTCTTTATTCGGAAAGACGGAACGTCTGCTCCCTCACTCTTTATAAGCAGGGGAAACAGGGGCAGTTCGCCCATCTCGCCGGTTGCTATTCCAATCTCGAAAATCTCCGCCGCTCCCCCCTTCTTCCCGAAGCTGAAAGAGAGCAGCGCTCCGTCCCCCATCGCCACCGGCACCACCAACGCCGTCGATCTCTCTCACCACCTCCGCCATGGCTCCAAAAGCCGGGAAGGTTGTGAAGTCAGCTGAGGCGCAGCGGCTCGTGGTGCTGCGAAAGGAGCGGGCAATCTTCCCCCCTCAGCTCGCCGCGAAGGAGATGGGGGAGTATTACTACCTCTTCTGGTCCACGGAGACGCGAGCGCATCCGCGCACGAAGGTACTCTCAGCTGCCGCTTCGGAACTGGCTCCGAATGGATATCCCTTCTTTGCGTTGTTCTTCTACTGCGGGCTCTGCTCGCCTTTCTCTGAGTTTTTCTGTGACATTATGAACCCCTACGGGTTCCGCCTCCTTGACTTCACCCCCAATGTCGTTCTGACCATGGCAGTTTTCGCACATCTCTGCGAAAACTTTGTCGGAGTCTATCCAAATGTAGCTCTTTTTCGCCACTTCTTTATGCCCCAAGTTGAGAGAGGGGAGCCTTTATCCGGTGGAATCGCCTGGATCTCGAGAACTGGAAAGAAGGAAGCTTATCTGGAGGGAGATCTCCGCAGCAACTGGGATGAATGGAGAGCAGAATGGTGCTGGATTGTCGAGGAGAACCCGCAGCCATTTACCGCCCAGCGCCAAGCCCAGTAGCGCGCGGCAATGATTGGAGCAACGTGGCCCCGGAAGACGATAGGCTGAAGATTGCTATCACCCGGATCCTACGCCTCAGGCTTGCCGGGCTCACCGTAGGCGCCGTTGGTGCAGATTTTCTTCGCCGTTGCATCGCCCCCCTACAGGACAGGAGGAGACCCGCCTGGGAGTTCCAGAATGCGGCGGATATCATGAGGCTGCGCCCGGGCCTCAACTTCAACTTCACTGTCCTGGAACTGGACACGATGCTCCTGGAACTGTTCAAGCGTGATCCTCAACATCCCGAAGCGTTTATGTTGCCGAGGGGCGTCGTTCCGCTGTGTAACAACTCCTCGCTCGACCGCATCCATGCAATGATGCCGCTGTGCGATTCGCATGGAATTGTCCCAACTTGGCAAGAGCCTGCAGACGACGTCGTGCAGGAGTTCTTTGACGGCTTGGTAGAAGTGCCGGTCCGCCCCGATGAACAGAAGAGCCTTACTCGCGACACCACCGATGCGGAGATGCAGCGCATCGCCACTAGGCTGGAAGAGGCGGCGGCAGCCGCTGCCGCGGGCGAGTTTGGATTCACCGTGGAGGAGGCAGAGGCAGTAGAGGCGGCAAGCCTTGCCGAGCGAGAGGAGCTTGCCGGCGAGGGAGAGCTTGTCGGGCCTGAAGCTAGGTTGAGTGAGCCTGCTGAGGGCGCGAGCGACTCGTTGAAGATCAACTCCTCTTTCTCACCTTCAGACAGCTCACCGCAAGCGGAGCCCCCAGCTCCACCAAGAAGGCGTCTCCGCAAGGCCGTGGACATAGCGGGGCGGCAGACCGGTCAACAGCCGCCACGCCGCGCGATGCGCTCCACCGTGGCAAGCACTGTTGCCGCGGGAGCACCTCATGCCGCTGCGGCAACTGGAGCGGGGCCCTCCCGGACCACCGCTTCTGCTCCCGCCAAGCGGCTAAGGGAACCTACTCCTCCGCCTCGTCGCGCCGAAGGTGGGCCGGACTTCGACCTCTCCGCGCTCAGCTCCGACGAGGAAGAGGAAGAGTAAGATTGTTTACTGTACTTGTAGTTCTTCAATTCTTGCTGTTTTGTCTTGTATCTGATTTGCTTTACTCCGAACCCATTCCTTTGTAGGACTCTGGCCTAGAGTGCGGCGAAGAGAGCCAAGGTCCCGGTGATTGTCATCAAGGACGAACCCACCGCAACCGCAGGGGGTGCGTCCGAGACCACCTTGCCGGAGCCGGCAACTATTCCCCAAAGCAGCCCCCAGCGCAGCCCCCAGCGTAAGTATATGGTTTACTTCCTGCTGTTAGACGCGCATGGGTGCTCTTTCTTTGCTGACATCTGACTATTGGTTTGTGTAGGAGCAGAGCAGTCTCACCACGAGTGCCCGGAAGCCGCTCCCGACATGCCCTCTGCTTCGACTACACCGCCAAGGGAGGATTCCCCGGCCTGGGTTACGCCATATCTGAGCAAAGAGTGGCTGATGTACTTTGATGGTGCCTTCTCGCTGCAAGGCGCCGGTGCGGGCGTGCTACTTGTTGCACCCACCGGAGAGCGCCTCAAGTACGTAGTCGAGATGCACTTTCCCAAGGAGCAAGCAACGAACAATACCGCAGAGTATGAAGGTTTGCTTGCCAGTCTCAGGATCGCAGCAGACCATGGGATCAAGAAGCTCATTGTCAGGGGTGACTCACAGCTTGTCGTCCGCCATGTGAACAAGAATTATCAGAGTCCGTTGATGGAAGCTTACGTTGATGAAGTGAGAAAGCTAGAAGAGCACTTTGACGGCCTACAGATGGAACATGTTCCAAGAGCTTAGAACGTGCCGATGGCCTGTCAAAGTGCGCCGCACTTAAGTTACCTGTGGAACCAGGGATCTTTGTGCTCAAACTGACTCAACCGTCTGTAACGCCATCAACTGGACAGAGCAAGAAGAGGAAGTTGATTTCTGGTGACTATTTTCCGGTAGAGCTCCCCGAAGCCGCCGCCAAGAAGGTCCTCAAGATCAACACCAAGGGTGCTGAGGAGCAATCTGCTCCGGCAAGCCCTAGGGTTTGTTCCGTTGAAGCATACGCTCCCGACAAGTTTTGCTCCGGCAAGCTTGCCGGGGAACGTCAAGCTCCGGCTGAGCCGCAGGTTCTCGCCGTAGAAGCGGATGTTCCCGCAGCAGCAGATGTGCCTTTAGTCCTTGTTGTCGAGCCGCAAGCTCCAGCATGGGCACAGCAGATTGTCCGTTTCCTTCAGACAGGAGAACTTCCCGAAGAGCAAGAAGAAGCGGAAAGAGTAGCCCGACAGTCAAGTATGTACCAGTTTGTCGACAACACACTGTACAGAAGAAGACTCAACGGCGTGAAATTGAAGTGTATTCACCGGGAAGACGGACAAAAGCTGTTGGCAGAGATACATGGAGGCATATGTGGTCACCACATTGGCGCAAGAGCACTTGCCGGAAAAGCATTCCGGCAAGGTTTCTTTTGGCCGACAGCCCTCCAGGATGCAACTACACAAGTAACCAAGTGTGAAGTGTGCCAGTTCCATTCCAAGCAGATACACCAGCCAGCTCAAGCTCTCCAGACGATCCCTTTATCCTGGCCATTTTCGGTCTGGGGGCTCGACATCCTCGGCCCCTTTCCTCGAGCTGTCAGGGGCTTTGAGTACTTGTACGTTGCAATAGACAAGTTCACAAAGTGGCCGGAAGTGGAAGCAGTGAGGAAGGTGATAGCACAGTCAGCAATCAAGTTCTTCAGGTCGATTGTTTGTCGCTTCGGGATCCCTAACAGGATCATCACCGACAACGGCACGCAATTCACGAGCCGCACGTTCATGCAGTACGTCCAAGATCTTGGCGCCAAGGTCTGCTTCGCTTCTGTTGCTCACCCGAGAAGTAACGATCAAGCGGAGAGGGCGAATGCTGAAGTGCTGCGCAGGCTCAAGACCAGGACTTTCGACAGGCTGCACAGGTGCGGAAAGAACTGGATTGAGGAGCTGCCGGTGGTTCTTTGGTCGATCAGGACGACGCCAAATCGAGCGACTGGCCAGACACCTTTCGCTCTAGTCTATGGAGTAGAGGAAGTTCTCCCCACGGAACTCGTATACAGGTCACCTCGAGTGCTCGCTTATGATGAGCTTGAGCAAGAGCAGTTGCGATAAGATGACGCGCTGCTCCTTGAGGAGGACCGTCTTCAGGCCGCTGTACGAGCTGCTCGATACCAGCAAGCTTTGCGCCGCTACCATAGCCGCAAAGTTAATGCCAGAAGTCTCGAGGAAGGTGACCTTGTTCTTCGGCGCGTTCAGTCCGCCAAGAATTCCAACAAGTTGACGCCGAAGTGGGAAGGCCCTTACCGGGTGAAACAAGTCACTAGGCCTGGCGCTGTCCGCCTTGAGACCGAAGATGGCATTCCGGTGAGCAACTCCTAGAACATTGAGCATCTTCGTAAGTTTTACCCGTAGGGCGCGGTTGCCGGAACTTGTTCCGGCAACCACCTTTTGTACAAGTCTTGCCGATGTTGCATGTAATCCTTTGTACGAAGCCGGGCGCAGACCCCGTGCATAAGTAAAGCTCATGTGCTCCGCACATCTTGTCAATTTCATGCTTTCTACTTTTCTTTGCATGCGTTATCTGACACTTTGTGCAGCGCCTACCCCCGGTAAGAAATAACGAGCCGTAAGGCTCCATATCTTTATTTTCTCTTCTTTCTCTTTCTCAGAGAAAGGAAGGTTCCCTCGCCCACAAGTTTTCCGGGGGGAAAGGAGAAGATAATGGTGTGGACCAAGCGTCGTTCGAGGAAGTTTCGCCTTACCGGGAAGCAAACGACAGAAAAGCTAAGTTGCTAAAGTTTGAGCAATCAGTTTTAAAAATTTTAAGTTATCTTCCTCGAACGACCGTGCTTTGTATGGAAAACCTATGCGCGGAGAAACCAACTCGTAGCTTGTTGCGCCCTTATTTTGTTTCGAGTCCGCTCAACAACTTAAGTGAGCTGCGACTAGTTGCGACAAGGTTTCTTGTCGGTAGAGGCACCGCCAGCAGGCTGCTGACTTCCCGCACTCAGTGCTCGCGGCTAAGGTGCCTGCGCCGACAAGTTCCCTAAAAGCGTAGGGCAAAAACATACAAAGGAAGGAATCAAGTAAAGGAAATAACATAGCAATCGCTACCCAAAATAGACTCATATTACAAGATAGCTTGTCGCGGCTCTAACAGATTGTTCTCATAACATGACCAGCAGCGACAAGAAAAAGAAAAAAAGGGCGGCCTAATCTACGCGATCACCCTCAACCCTCTTGATCCCGCTCACCTTGTCCACAATGGGTGCGACAAGGGTCTTGAGCGCTTCCAGATCAGCATCCAGCGAGATGGGCGAACTGCCCCTGTTTCCCCTACTTATAAAGAGGGAGGGGGCAGCCGTTCCATCTTTCCGAATAAAGAAACCACCCAAGATCTCTCCCACGACCCCGCATTCGACGCGTGCCGTTCGAGGAGGGCGCAGTGGATACAGAGTGAGATACGGCGTAACCCAGGCCGCGCGTGCCCGTGCCCTGTTTTGGGCCTGGCCCAACAGCACTCGGCACCGTGTGTGGCCCAGGCCCGGGGGCTCGTGTCGGTGTACTAGAGTAGGGGTACCCTAGTATCCCGAACTTGTGCACGGGCAGTTGCAGCACCCCGCGGCAAGGCTTGCCGGGTGACCGCCAAGGTCCTCCGTGGTTCCTTTGGAGCCATTCAAGAACAAAGTATTCAAGCCAAGGAGACAAGGCCCCGGCAAGAGGAGCTTGCCGGGAAGGCCAACCAAGGCATCTCAAGGAACTTGCCGCGACACGCCACGCGTCCCGGCGAGGCCCGATGAGCAACAAGCTTCCGGACGCGACAAGACAACGACCGCGGCAAGGCGCTTGCCGCGGCAAACTACCACTCTGTACCCGCGCTCCAGCACATCCACCAACGTGTCGCCCTGGGACCTTTCCAGGCAGGCGTGGCAAGAGGCTGTGCGGCCAGCGGTGCGCGGTGGCAAGCGACGCTGACAAGATTGCCATTGTGGCAAGCGGTGGCGTCCCTGACGGTCCCTTTTTGCACTATTTGGGCGACGTAGACGGGCATTTAATGCCTTTGTCCCCTGCCGTCAGGGTTAGGTATGATACACTGTACAGGTAGTTGTACCAACCGCAATTCCTTTTTCCATTTTTACCCTTGTCTACGTTGCCACCTGTCGGAGACCCCTTTAGCATATAAAAGGAGGCCCATGCGCAACGTAGAGGGAGGGTTCAAAGGCAGAAAAACACTCACGCTCGGTCTCGTTAGCAGCTAGTGTGTACTGTAGCACTCAGCGCTCCCGAGCAAGAACTCAATACACTCAGACATGCAGCAGTAGGAGTGTTATCTCTCTGGAGAGCTCCGAAGCTGGGTAAACTGCTCGTGTGCTTCGCCTCGATCCGCTCTTCATGCGATCTCCGCCCCCCGCCGAACCGAAAGGGGCTCGGTCCGCCGGTCCCCTACATGTTCGTGGATCAGTTTCCCCGACATCTTTGGCGCGCCAGGTAGGGGTCGTCGAGGTTGTGTGAACCTGATCCGGCGTTTACACGAGCTGGATCTTCATCTTCTTCATCGAGATGCCATCGAAGAAGAAGGCTTCAGCGGCAGCTATTCCGTCCACGTCGATCCCACACCCACCGGAGCAAACGGGTGGTGGGGTAGACGCCGGCGGAAGAACGGACATCGACGAGGGAGCTCACGGTGCTGCTAGGTCCAAGGACAAGGCCGCGCAGACCTCGGCATCCGTACATGTACCGCGCCCATCTCAGGAGGCGCAGGACCGACAGCGTCATGGTATTCGCAGTGCCATACGTTTGTTGGACCAAGATCGAGCTGGTGTATCTCGGGGTGCTCAAGACCAGCATGCACGCCAACATGCTGGCGCGAGCGAGACACAGTCGCCTGGACGGGATACTGCTCCTTCTAACATAGTTAGAAGTCCGAGCATATCCCGCTCCTCGCACCGTTCGCCACTGCCGCCCAGCACTCCAGCAGAAGCTTTGGCGCGAGCTCAACTGCTCTTGGATTACCCTCCAACGGCATACAAGATCGATGGATGGAGGGCCACCATTCAGAGTCTCATCGGCTTCGCCAACGGCGACACTCCGCGGCAGCCGAGTACATCGATGCTGCTGTAGGACTGCCAGGCACGAGTCGATGGCGACGAAACCGGTGGGGGTGCAACCACCATGCACTCTCCACCCTGAAGGCCAAGATCGCCGACTCGCCGGATCCACCTCGACAGCGACTCCACCGCATCATCAGATCCACAAGCTCATCGCGATCAGCGCCAAGTTCTTCACGAACGACAGCAAGAAGACGCTCGTACTTGCATCGAGCGCCAAAGAGAAGCGCGGCATCAATTGGACCAGCGCGCTGGGCCCTCTGTCGACATGCATGCACCAGGGGAACTAGGCGACTTGCCGTACGCGGTAGGTTGCCCTGCGTTCACTCGTGAGCTGCCGCAAGTCCAGTGGCCAAGCACGAAGAATTTCAAGCCAGACGTACCAGAGAAGTACGACGGCAAGTCGCATCCGTAGGAGTTCCTCAGCATCTACACCATCGCGGTGCAAGCTGCTGGGGGGCGGGACGACAAGATCCTGGCCAACTACTTCCCGCTGGTGCTCAAGCCCAATGTCAGATCCTGGCTCATGCACTTGCCGGACAACTCCATATCCTCTTGGGCAGACCTATGCCATCAGTTTGTCAGCGCCTTTACAGGCGGCCACAAGCCTCATGGCCAAGAGAGCGACCTTCATCTGCTCGCCCAGAAGGAAGGAGAGCCCCTGCGCAAGTACATTCAGAGATTCAGCCGCGTACAGCACAACATCCCAGATGTCCACCCTGCCGTGGTAATCAGCGCGTTCCATCAGAACGTGCGAAACCGCAGGATGCGGGAGGAGATGGCGATGTGCAAGATCAGAGACGTCAGTGAGCTATATGCCCTGGCCGACAAGTGTGCACGTGCTGAGGAAGGGAGGAAACTCCCCGGAGAGAATACAGAAGCAGGAGGATCTGATAGTGAGGAGGCTGCCCCGGCAAAGAAAAACCGGCGGCGGAACAACAGGAAGAAGAAAGGCAAAGATGTGCTAGTCGTTGAGCAGTCCGGCAATGGAGGTGGCACCAAGAAAGCCAAAGTTGGTAGCTCCGGCGAGGAGATTGCCGCAGGCACCAACTACCAGGCTGTGGCAGTCGCCGACAAGCAGGACGGCACCAACAAGCAGTACTGCAAGATCCACCGCACCAAGGGCCATGACCTCCAGAGCTGCAAGAAGGTCGAGCAGCTTGTCGAGCAGCAAAAGGCTGAATACGAGCGACGCGACAAGGAGAAGGCCCAGGAAGGTGCTGGAGGAGCCGGCAAGAAACGCCCCGGCCGAGGAGGACGCCGCGGCAAGGAGACAGACCTCCCCGCGGCCACGACAAGGATGAAGATGACGACGACGATGAAGATAAGGATGATGACGAGACCGATGAGCAGAAGTTCCAGAAAGCCACAGAGGTCCTATCCGTTGACGGCGGTGCTTCTCTGCATACTTCACACCGCCAGCTCAAGCAGTGGGTGCGGGAAGTCAATGCGGCATAACCACCCATCGAGTCACGGAAGCTTCTGAAATGGTCCAGCACGCCTATCATCTTTGGTATTGAGGACCACCCTGATCGCATAACTGCGGTCGGGTGCTTGCCGATGTTGGTTTAACCAACTATCCGCAACCTCAAGGTCACTAAGATGCTAGTTGACGGCAGGGCCGGCTTGAACCTGATCTCCTCCGCGGTACTCCACAAACTCCAGATCCCTGATGGCGAGCTCGAAGAGACCGGCACATTCCAAGGAATCAATCCGGGAAGGAGCAAGCCGAAGGGAAAGATCACGTTGCCGGTGACATTTGGCAGCGAGTTGAACTTCAGGACTGAGAGGGTCACTTTTGACGTTGCTGACTTTCCATTGCCTTACAATTGGGATACTCGGCCGTCCAGCACTCGCCAAATTCATGGCAGCCTCTCACTATGGATACAACATGCTGAAGATGCCAGGCCCGATAAGTGTCATCTCTGTCCCTGGCGACAAGAAGGATGCTCTTATCTGCGCCGACAAGATCTACCGGGAAGCAGCAGCCGCACCAGATCGCAAGTCACTTGCCGTTGAAGCTCCCGGGGCGAAGAAGAAGACCAAGTCCGGCAAGAGTTCTGATGCCCACTCCGGCAAGCGCACCTCTTCGGAGTGCTGCGCTACCGTCGAGGACGAACCATCGAGCTCCACCGGCAAGTGTAAGAAGACAATGGTAGCTCCACCAGAGACCAAGAAGATGTCCGCCAAGGAGGATGGCACTGGTGGTACTTTCACCATCAGTGCCACTCTTGACCCTAAATAGGAAAGCACGCTCGTTGCTTTCCTGCGGGCGAACGTCGACGTATTTGCGTGGCAACCGTCTGACATCCCAGGTGTTCCCAGGAAAGTAATCGAGCACCACCTTGCCGTCTGTCCTCATGCGCGGCCCGTCAAGCAGAAAGTCAGGAAACAGGCAGTGGAACGCCAAGAATTCATCGCAGAAGAAATCAAGAAATTGGAATCAGCAGGCCTTGTCAGAGGAGTGCTCCATCCTAGGTGGTTGGCCAACCCTGTAGTCGTGCGCAAGGCAAACGGGAAATGGAGGCTTTGTATCGATTTTACCGATGTCAATAAAGCTTGTCCCAGAGACCCATTTCCCTTGCCGCGCATCGACCAGATTGTTGACTCCATGGCCGGATGTGACTTGCTTTCATTTCTTGATGCATACTCAGGATACCATCAGATCTTCATGGCAGAAGAGGATGAGGAGAAGACCGCATTCATCACCCCATGTGGCACATACTGTTTTGTACGGATGCCTTTTGGTTTAAAGAATGCTGGTTCAACATTTGCAAGGGTAGTCCATGACACTTTTGAGCCGCAAATACACAGAAATGTGGAAGCCTACATGGATGACATAGTGGTCAAGAGCAAGGACAAGGCGACTCTGATTCAAGATTTAGACGAAACCTTTGCAAATCTGTGCAAGATCAACCTCAAGCTTAACCCCGAGAAGTGTGTGTTTGGAGTCCCCTCCGGCAAGCTTCTCGGGTTCTTCGTGTCTCAGCGGGGAATTGAAGCCAATCCCGACAAGATCAAGGCCATTGAGCAGATTGAATCACCAAAGCGCGTCAAGGATGTACGAAGACTTGCCGGTTGCGTAGCTGCTCTCAGCAGGTTTATCTCTAGGTCTGCTGAGCGCGCCCTGCCATTTTTCAAAATATTGAAAAAGGCAGGTCCAATGAAATGGACTCCTGTCAGGACCCCGACTCAATGCCACATAGATCTAGCATGTAACCCTTCATATCGCTTTGCGGCCTCACGCACGGTATTCCCACGGGTGTCGCCTTACCTTTACCCGGGACCGTTTGCGCCTTTTGGCACACGTATATGACAGTGTCGCTAGCATCCATATGATAAGGAGCCCGGGCTGACATGGCTAGTCGTAAACCCAAAGTGGCACAGACTTACAGGGACAGGCATCCATGACCCAGCATCGAACGTGTCGGTCATCAACGAGTGAATCCAGGCTGTAGCACTGGGCTAGCAGGACTCCGGTGAACCGGGCTGTAGCGGGCTAACAGGACTCCGGTATTCATCGCGTGACATTTCCCCGAAGGGACAGACACAGGAACGAAGAAGGACACATGCCGGCCAGCCTAAGTGTTCCGGAGCAGCAGCAAGCTACTATGGCTCGGTGGAAACACTAGGAGACATTTCCCGGTAAGAGAGGCTACTAAGGATAAACAACTAGATAGCCAGATCCCACACATACCAAGCATTTCAATAACATACACACAATATGCTCGATATGTGCAAATACAACATGGCATCACAACATGACTCTACGACACAAGTAAATATTCAATAGGCTCCGAGGAGCGAGATATTACAAACATGGGTCTTATGACCCAACAATCAGAGCATACAAGTCAAATCACAAGCGGAAGCTATCATGTCTGAGTACAGACATCTATAAATGAAAAAGGCTGAGAAGCCTGACTATCTATCAGATCCTGCCGAGGGCACAAGATCGTAGCTGAGGTAACAAGCTAAACGTCGAAGTCCACGCGGAACTACTAGTGAGACCGAAGTCTCTCTGCAAAAACATAAAATAGGCAAACGTGAGTACAAATGTACCCAGCAAGACTTACGTCAGAACTAACTACATATGCATCATTATCAACAAAGGGGATGGTGGGGTTTAACTGCAGCAAGCCAGCTTTGACTCGGTGGCTATCCTAAACTACGACTGCAATGTAACTCTTTTGAGGTGGCGCACACGAGTCCACATATTCACCATATCAATACACCACTATGGAACCGCTCCCGTCTCCCTACGAGAACGCCATCCATAGCACTCACGCTTATCTTGCGTATTTTAGGGTATCCACTTTCACTTGTCTATGAACTGATATAAGCAACCCAGAAGTCCTTTTCCGCGGACACGGCTATTCGAATAGTTGATGTTAACCCTGCAGGGGTGTACTTCTTCATACATGTTTCCACCACTTAGCGTCTGCACACGTCATGTGCTCGGCAGACTTCAAGCGAAAGCCAACGTGGGTGTAGACTACGACCTACCTAAACACTCAAGTCTCTAGTCCAGGTTTATCGCCTATTCGGGTTCCATCCATGAGGAGATCCGGCCGGAGTTTCGCTCACAGCCCCAAACGATGTGAACAGGGTTCCCGAGATACCAAACGGGCATCCGGTACACCGTGCCACGTACCTACCGCATCACAGCCCACCCCTACGGTCAGCGCTGTCCACGGCCTCCAGTAAGCTACAAACACCAGAAACTACTTGCAACTCCTGGACAGAGGACTAGGGTGAATAAGAAGTCGAGCGGGGTCATATTTCAGGGCCCAATGTATGGTAGTAGCTGAATCATGGATCACAAACATAGAACTCAGTTCCTAAGGACGGCTTCAATGAGACAACCCACCATGTACTCCTACATGGCCTCTCACCGCTACCTTTACCAAATCGTGTTCACACACTTAGCTCACACACAGTAGGACATGTTCACACGCCTCTGATTCATCCCCGATGAATCAGACCTGACTCAACTCTAAGCAGTAGCAGGCATGACAAACAAACATGAATGAGTAGGCACAACAGGGCTCAAACAACTCCTACTCATGCTAGTGGGTTTCATCTATTTACTGTGGCAATGACAGGTCATGCAAAGGATAAAGGGGTTCAGCTACCGCAGCAAGTAACAGATGAATCGGTGTTGTCCTAATGCAGCAAAAGAGAGCAGGAGCGAGAGAGTAGGATTGTATCGGAATGAACAAGGGGGTTTTGCTTGCCTGGCACTTCTGAAGATAGCATTGAGTCTTCATCAGTGTCAACGATCACATCATCGGTATCACATCTATCGAGAGGGGACAATTACCGGCAACATAAAAGGGAACACAATCAATGCAATGCACAATATGATGCATGATCATGACATGGCAAAATGAATGTGTTTTGGGCTAATGCAACTAGCAACAGATTAAATGAGGTTGGTTTGAATACAAGATTCAAATTCAAACTCCACATGTGATTATTCAAATGCCATTTAACTGATTTGTGCTAAACAACAGCTATAAGTTGTTCTAACATGCATTAAAATGTTACAGATGGATTCCTTGAATTTTTCTGATAATTTTTCATATATAAATTATTTTAATTGGAGTTACGGTTGAATTTCTATGATTTTTAGAAGTTTTAGGCATTTTCTGAAATTATTAAATCATTTAAGATTTATTTAAATTCCAGAAAGGAATTATTGCGTCATCATGACCTCATAGTGACGTCAGCAGGTCAACGGGCGCCGTCCAGGTCAAACTGACCTGTGGGCCCTGCGTGTCAGTGTCTGGACTAACTAACCTAATTAAAATTAACCCTAACTAACTTAGTTAGCCGGGCGGGGCCCGCATGTCAGTGAGTCAGTGGCTTAACTAAAATAGTTATTAAATTAACCAAAAGTTAGCAGGGGACGGGACCACACGTCGGTGACCCAGGGGGGTCAAATCTCTGGTCAACCGGGCTAATCCACCGGCGTCTAACCGCCGGCAACGACCAGACGCGGCGGTAGCTCGCCGGAATGGCTGCTCCGGCGCCCATTCGACGCACGGAGGGGTTCTACAGGGAGCTCGAGCTCGTGCGCATCCAATGGAGCAAGCCAGAGGAGCTGGGGTGGCCTGAGTCGACGGCGGCGAGCTCCAAGGCGGCGGCCGGAGTTCGGGCACCTGCGGGTTTGGCGTTGTGGTGCTCGGGAGGGAAAGCTGGTGGGTTCTACGTGCTCCTGGTGAGGTTTGGAGCACGGTGGTGTGCCCGGCTTTGAGCCACGGTGGCTCTGGCCATGACAGTGACGAGGCACGGCGGCGGCGAGCTCTCGGGTCCGGCGGAAGCAATGGCTAGAGCGGCCAAACGGCATGGGAAGAAGAGGGGAACGGGTCAGCGGCTCACCGCGAGTCCAATGAGCGTGAGGGCGAGGCCGGGGACGCTCTGTGGGCGGCGAATCAAGCGACGACGGCCGTCGGTGCAGAGGAAGAAGATGGCGTCGGTGACGGCGCTCCAGGGCGTCCGGCGTCTTGTGGCTCCGTGGTAGGGACGGGGACGTCACGGCGGAGCTCGGGGGCGCGTCGGAGAGGCGAGGGGGAGGTGGTGGCCGCGGTGGCTCTCGTCGGTGGCGATGGCTGCGTTCGGGTTCGGGCGAGAGAGAGGGAGCAGAGGGGCGGGGCCTCGAGGAAGAGTGAGAGGGGTCCGAGGGGGTGGCGTGGCGCACCTAGCGACGTCCAGGAGCAAGCGGCAAGCATGAGGTGGCCGGTGCGTGCGCGCGCGCGTCGGGCACACGCCCTCCTGCCTACTGGCAGGAGGTTGAAGACGGTGGCGACAGCGGTGGGCTGGGCCGCACAGCGCTGGACCAGCACAGGAGCTGGGCCGGCTCTGGTGGGCTGCACGGGTAACTTCCTTCTCTCTCTCTGTCTTTTATTTTCTGTTCTTTTTTTCTTTTATTTAATTCTTTTGCCACTGTTTTGAATTAAAAATAATAATTCAAACAATGCCAAAGCTCCTCTGAATATTTTATATTGCTAGATGGACTCTTCCAAAAGCTTATAAAATATTTCAGGGGTATTTGAAATTATATTCTAATTATATGAATATAATTCAAATTCAAATAGTTAATGAATTAAATCCAAAGTCCCAAAAATAATTCCTTAAAAATGTTCAATAGTTTGGTTGGGACCAGAACCCTTACCAAAAATTATCAAACATTTAAGAAGAGCACTTTGGAGCAATGAATGAGATTTCTAGGGTTTTTGCCCCTCTTTTATTTAAGTTTTTGAGGCTTCCAAAATTCCTCAGTTCAGGTTTCAAAAATTTAAACATGATGCTCAGATGGAAGCAGGCATAGGACAGGCCAGAACTAGGGATGTGACAACTCACCCCCACTAAACAAAAATCTCGACCCGAGATTCAAGGGTAGGGTAAGACAAAGGGAAAACGCAAACTAGTATAATCTTCATGATCCAGGGTGCACTTCAAATGAACGTTGATTTGGACACCATTATTGTCTTGAAGTCCTGCTCTGAGAAATCCTGTCAACATGACATGGAGGAAAGAAGGAGACTCTAGCAGGGTCGATCTTCTCGAAGATCGAACAACTCACGGAACGAGACATAGGACCATCTCTCGGGTTGAGACACGAGCACACATCCATAGGAATGGAGTGAAGCAGATGACGAAGGTTCACTAGGTAGACCACAATTTCACGCTTAAGAAGGTGGTAATCAATTGTCAACGTAGCGAGGAGTTGAGTTGCTATGATACCACGACGAAACATCCTGGAGGAGGGTGATTCGTAGATTATTTCCTTAAGTGGCAAAAAGAATTACCTTTGATTCAGAGATCATTGAGACTCTTTAAACCAGCCTAAGGCAATTCTCGAGCAATCGTTTGGAGGGGGTCGGTAGAATGGCATACTCGGACTTGGATGATGTGGATTACCTTGTTGAAGACAACGTAATGGATGAATTTGCTTATCACCGGAAATGGAAGAGACCCATGGTAGAATGGCACATTGGCGGTGCAAGCTGGGAACAAAATGCAAATGCTAGGAATGATTCTGGTAACTGGGGAAGAGCCCAACAATAGGGAGTGAATTCACTGTTTGAATAGGTCATAGCATTGCCGAGGAAACTGAGAGCAAACCCAGATAGTGCCGATGATAACACGTAGCGCTTGTGCGTGCTCTCAAGAACTTGAGCATTTCCACATTCATCAAGGTTTTACCAACATCCGTGTCAAGGGTCCGGTAAACACAACTTACTACCATGATGAATAGCGATGGACGATGCAGATGCGAAGGAGGATAACACTTTCTCAGATTTCACCTTAGCGAGGCCAAGCAAATAAAATCTGGATGATCGACCGAGAGACATTTAGCACTATGCTTCTAATGTTCTCCTTGATGTGCTAGTGTATCCCATTCATAGATATGGTTTGATATCTAGAACATCAAGTAAAAGGTCGGACTTCGGGATCTCAGAAATCCATAGGGGCAACTAGGGAGTAAATCCTACGAAATCCCTATGGGGGGGGGGGTGGCCAACTTCATCAATCAAGATATTATAATAACAGGTCTTCCGGCTGGGTGTGTTGGCCACGACATCCACTTTACCGGTTATCGTGCGACCAATATTATAATTCTTGGGAAATATTCCAACCATCATATCTGCCTGAGATTCAGATCTGGTTGGTGTCAGGATATTCCAGACTCATCGGCTCTAGGAAGAAAAACGAAAGTTTGCAACACAAATCGATGAGATGACGTTGCGAGATTCTCGGGAATGAACTACGATAGCGAACTCCAAAACATGAGCTGGTTCTGCTACGCACGTGTGAACACGATGTTCCAGGCAAACATGATCACAGGGTAGTCTTACAATAAAACACTACCGAGTTCTGGTTGGGAACCATCAGCGAGGATATCGAAGTTCTTTCATAAGTCCGGATTAGCTCTTATGAAGATACTCCTTCTCCTTGAACAAATCAGTCAGTGGCTTGGTGTGCTAGGATACACGTATGGAATGAAGGTTGCAAGTCTCCAGACCACAGAATACTTCGCACGTGTGCATGACTGACTTGCGATGATTCTAGAGGAAGCAACATTGACTTTCTCGAATCCACGGCGGCAACTTGCATCAGATGCACATGAACTGGAGGAAGTCACTTCTTACATCCGAACATATGCTTCATGAACTAGCATGAACAAATGCTTTCAAAAGTTTCCAACACTAGCTTAATGTTCAACAAAATCATGGAGGAGATAAGGATGTTGTCAATGGGCTCAACAACAATTCATCCGGGTTTCCATATAAGTGGAATTCCACAATTATGTGAACAAGGTGATAGCATTGGTCAGACCCAAAAGATATAATGGTGTATGCTCGAGGAAAATCCACGAGTAAGACAACATTACGAACATCGTTGGTTCTGATTTGATTTGAGAATAGCCCACACTCAAATCAAAGTTTTTGGCAAAACAATAGATCCAACAACTGATCACGAGGACCAATCGATGGGGATATCATCTTTCTTCAACACATATACAAGATATCCCTTAACATGAGCTAAGTCGGACAAGCTTTTATCTTCCAACTCTCCAAGTTGTTGTTTAGCTTAACCAACTAGCTTAGGGGTATGCAACACAGACTCTTGGATAAGGGATGGTTTATATGAAACCAACTTGATCACGAACTCAACATAGCAGTCAGGTGACAACCTGGTAATACTTCCGAGAAGATATTCGGAAAATCACGAACCACCGATATGTTACTAAGCTCGAGAACAATCTTGCTTTTTGAGGCAAGACGATATGATCAATAGAGCGAAGATTTGAAATAATCCTAACTCATCGATCGAGGAGTGCACCGAGAACAAGGACTAGGTAGCATGATGAACCTTGGAATGATGATTCAAAACCAACACACTAAGGATGAAATTATTGTCCATTAACTACCAAGCAATGGGGTTGCTAGGAGTATTGAGTTCACACATCATGATTCACTTGTCGGCACTCCGGCTGCAACAACACGGAACCGAGGAATGAAAAAGGATGGCGAGAAGTATCACTATGTCAAGAATTCACAAAAGGTGGTGCAATTCTCATGAAATTCCTGTCATAAAGAAGGTAATACTTCAGGGTAGAGCAGAACCAAAAGCTGGGCTGGCATTTTGATCTGCGGAGCACAATTGCTTTGACCCAATCCTAGATATGGAAGAGGTACTGGAGTTTGTTTCTCCTAGTCATTCTGCGATAGAATGGCTTGACGGACCACAAGAGTAATAGGCATCGATAAACGAACGCACGCATACTCTTGACTATCAATTGATAGACGAGGGTCAGAATGCAACTAAAGAGAACAACTCAAAGGAACATATAATTTTCTGAGTTGTGGATGCATAGATTAGTATGTCGAACCAAGTTCAACATATTTCTTCCGGATAACCCATGCAGAAAGGTAGAACTGGCAGAGTCACGATTTATGAATGGAGAACTCCTCAAGAATAATCCTGTTGTGATATTTCAGTTCAACGAGGAACTTCTGCCATAAGTAGTTCATGGTATTTGGAAGAAGAAGATACCACGGACTTCAAGGACTATCACAAAGGTTATTAATATCCTAAAGGCGCTAGCAATTACTATCAACATGAAGTAGGTAGAGTGAATCTCGGGTTCAAGAACCCAGGAACAGAATACCTACTACTAAGTGGCATCACGGGATGCTTATGAGAATGATGGCCAGAATCATCACACTAGGACATAAATCATGGCTAGACCACTAGATGATCCCTTGAGACACCTAGGGTCATAATAATAACTCCAACATAAAGGTCGAGGCAATAGAATACCTCAACTCAACAATTAGTGTGATTGAGCTGGCATAAAGGAGCATCGAAACCAGAGGGAAAGGATTTTGCAAATGCATCAGACTATTTAGAAACCTGGGATGACTCGGACAGCATAACGGCTGTAAATGCTCAGAAAAGATTTGAGACATTCACAAAAATGGTGGCATAACCACTCAGAAGCACAATATCAAGGTTTGGAGATCAACAGTTAACATACAGAAATAGTAGGAACTGAGCTGAGACTTAAATCCAACAATCTATAAGTCTATGGATTAGTAAGACGTGATCCTGATAGAAAGATGAGAAGACCTAGTTCCTTAACCCCGTAGGAAAGATAAGATGACTCAGATCAGAAGGGCATAAGGTATAAGGAGTAAAAAGAGCCTTACGTTCCATCCCACAATCAATTCCCTTATATAACTAAAGCATTTCTAGACTCAACTTCGACCAGTTTGGCTTGGTAATCCTACAGGCAGTCAAGCTCTGATACCAACGCTGTCAGGACCCCGACTCAATGCCACATAGATCTAGCATGTAACCCTTCATATCGCTTTGCGGCCTCACGCACGGTATTCCCACGGGTGTCGCCTTACCTTTACCCGGGACCGTTTGCGCCTTTTGGCACACGTATATGACAGTGTCGCTAGCATCCATATGATAAGGAGCCCGGGCTGACATGGCTAGTCGTAAACCCAAAGTGGCACAGACTTACAGGGACAGGCATCCATGACCCAGCATCGAACGTGTCGGTCATCAACGAGTGAATCCAGGCTGTAGCACTGGGCTAGCAGGACTCCGGTGAACC
>NC_041393.1:362314484-362363698 GCF_002162155.2 Triticum dicoccoides | reverse complement strand
GCTAACAGGACTCCGGTATTCATCGCGTGACATTTCCCCGAAGGGACAGACACAAGAACGAAGAAGGACACATGCCGGCCAGCCTAAGTGTTCCGGAGCAGCAGCAAGCTACTATGGCTCAGTGGAAACACTAGGAGACATTTCCCGGTAAGAGAGGCTACTAAGGATAAACAACTAGATAGCCAGATCCCACACATACCAAGCATTTCAATAACATACACACAATATGCTCGATATGTGCAAATACAACATGGCATCACAACATGACTCTACGACACAAGTAAATATTCAATAGGCTCCGAGGAGCGAGATATTACAAACATGGGTCTTATGACCCAACAATCAGAGCATACAAGTCAAAGCACAAGCGGAAGCTATCATGTCTGAGTACAGACATCTATAAATGAAAAAGGCTGAGAAGCCTGACTATCTATCAGATCCTGCCGAGGGCACAAGATCGTAGCTGAGGTAACAAGCTAAACGTCGAAGTCCACGCGGAACTACTAGTGAGACCGAAGTCTCTCTGCAAAAACATAAAATAGGCAAACGTGAGTACAAATGTACCCAGCAAGACTTACATCAGAACTAACTACATATGCATCATTATCAACAAAGGGGATGGTGGGGTTTAACTGCAGCAAGCCAGCTTTGACTCGGTGGCTATCCTAAACTACGACTGCAATGTAACTCTTTTGAGGTGGCGCACACGAGTCCACATATTCACCATATCAATACACCACTATGGAACCGCTCCCGTCTCCCTACGAGAACGCCATCCATAGCACTCACGCTTATCTTGCGTATTTTATGGTATCCACTTTCACTTGTCTATGAACTGATATAAGCAACCCAGAAGTCCATTTCCGCGGACACGGCTATTCGAATAGTTGATGTTAACCCTGCAGGGGTGTACTTCTTCATACATGTTTCCACCACTTAGCGTCTGCACACGTCATGTGCTCGGCAGACTTCAAGCGAAAGCCGACGTGGGTGTAGACCACGACCTACCTAAACACTCAAGTCTCTAGTCCAGGTTTATCGCCTATTCGGGTTCGATCCACGAGGAGATCCAGCCGGAGTTTCGCTCACAGCCCCAAACGATGTGAACAGGGTTCCCGAGATACCAAACGGGCATCCGGTACACCGTGCCACGTACCTACCGCATCACAGCCCACCCCTACGGTCAGCGCTGTCCACGGCCTCCAGTAAGCTACAAACACCAGAAACTACTTGCAACTCCTGGACAGAGGACTAGGGTGAATAAGAAGTCGAGCGGGGTCATATTTCAGGGCCCAATGTATGGTAGTAGCTGAATCATGGATCACAAACACAGAACTCAGTTCCTAAGGACGGCTTCAATGAGACAACCCACCATGTACTCCTACATGGCCTCTCACCGCTACCTTTACCAAATCGTGTTCACACACTTAGCTCACACACAGTAGGACATGTTCACACGCCTCTGATTCATCCCCGATGAATCAGACCTGACTCAACTCTAAGCAGTAGCAGGCATGACAAACAAACATGAATGAGTAGGCACAACAGGGCTCAAACAACTCCTACTCATGCTAGTGGGTTTCATCTATTTACTGTGGCAATGATAGGTCATGCAAAGGATAAAGGGGTTCAGCTACCACAGCAAGTAACAGATGAATCGGTGTTGTCCTAATGCAGTAAAAGAGAGCAGGAGCGAGAGAGTAGGATTGTATCGGAATGAACAAGGGGGTTTTGCTTGCCTGGCACTTCTGAAGATAGCATTGAGTCTTCATCAGTGTCAACGATCACATCATCGGTATCACGTCTATCGAGAGGGGACAATTACCGGCAACATAAAAGGGAACACAATCAATGCAATGCACAATATGATGCATGATCATGACATGGCAAAATGAATGTGTTTTGGGCTAATGCAACTAGCAACAGATTAAATGAGGTTGGTTTGAATACAAGATTCAAATTCAAACTCCACATGTGATTATTCAAATGCCATTTAACTGATTTGTGCTAAATAACAGCTATAAGTTGTTCTAACATGCATTAAAATGGTACAGATGGATTCCTTGAATTTTTCTGATAATTTTTCATATATAAATTATTTAATTTGGAGTTACGGTTGAATTTCTATGATTTTTAGAAGTTTTAGGCATTTTCTGAAATTATTAAATCATTTAAGATTTATTTAAATTCCAGAAAGGAATTATTGCGTCATCATGACCTCATAGTGACGTCAGCAGGTCAACGGGCGCCGTCCAGGTCAAACTGACCTGTGGGCCCTGCGTGTCAGTGTCTGGACTAACTAACCTAATTAAAATTAACCCTAACTAACTTAGTTAGCCGGGCGGGGCCCGCATGTCAGTGAGTCAGTGGCTTAACTAAAATAGTTATTAAATTAACCAAAAGTTAGCAGGGGACGGGCCCACACGTCGGTGACCTAGGGGGGTCAAATCCCCGGTCAACCGGGCTAATCCACCGGCGTCTAACCGCCGGCAATGACCAGACGCGGCGGTGGCTCGCCGGAATGGCTGCTCCGGCGCCCATTCGACGCGCGGAGGGGTTCTACAGGGAGCTCGAGCTCGTGCGCATCCAATGGAGCAAGCCAGAGGAGCTGGGGTGGCCTGAGTCGATGGCGGCGAGCTCCAAGGCGGCGGCCGGAGTTCGGGCACCTGCGGGTTTGGCGTTGTGGTGCTCGGGAGGGAAAGCTGGTGGGTTCTACGTGCTCCTGGTGAGGTTTGGAGCACGGTGGTGTGCCCGGCTTTGAGCCACGGTGGCTCTGGCCATGAAAGTGACGAGGCACGGCGGCGGCGAGCTCTCGGGTCCGGCGGAAGCAATGGCTAGAGCGGCCAAACGGCATGGGAAGAAGAGGGGAACGGGTCAGCGGCTCACCGCGAGTCCAACGAGCGCGAGGGCGAGGCCGGGGACGCTCTGTGGGCGGCGAATCAAGCGACGACGGCCGTCAGTGCAGAGGAAGAAGATGGCGTCGGTGACGGTGCTCCAGGGCGTCCGGCGTCTTGTGGCTCCGTGGTAGGGACGGGGACGTCACGGCGGAGCTCAGGGGCGCGTCGGAGAGGCGAGGGGGAGGCGGTGGCCGCGGTGGCTCTCGTCGGTGGCGGTGGCTGCGTTCGGGTTCGGGCGAGAGAGAGGGAGCAGAGGGGCGGGGCCTCGAGGAAGAGTGAGAGGGGTCCGAGGGGGTGGCGTGGCGCACCTAGCGACGTCCAGGAGCAAGCGGCAAGCATGAGGTGGCCGGTGCGTGCGCGCGCGCGTCGGGCACACGCCCTCCTGCCTACTGGCAGGAGGTTGAAGACGGTGGCGACAGCGGTGGGCTGGGCCGCACAGTGCTGGACCAGCACAGGGTAACTTCCTTCTCTCCCTCTGTCTTTTATTTTCTGTTCTGTTTTTCTTTTATTTAATTCTTTTGCCACTGTTTTGAATTAAAAATAATAATTCAAACAATGCCAAAGCTCCTCTGAATATTTTATATTGCTAGATGGACTCTTCCAAAAGCTTATAAAATATTTCAGGGGTATTTGAAATTATATTCTAATTATATGAATATAATTCAAATTCAAATAGCTAATGAATTAAATCCAAAGTCCCAAAAATAATTCCTTAAAAATGTTCAATAGTTTGGTTGGGACCAGAACCCTTACCAAAAATTATCAAACATTTAAGAAGAGCACTTTGGAGCAATGAATGAGATTTCTAGGGTTTTTGCCCCTCTTTTATTTAAGTTTTTGAGGCTTCCAAAATTCCTCAGTTCAGGTTTCAAAAATTTAAACATGATGCTCAGATGGAAGCAGGCATAGGACAGGCCAGAACTAGGGATGTGACAACTCCGGAGGCGGAGACTGCACTTCAGGAGTTAAAGAGATACCTGTCCTCCACTCCAACACTTGTCGCACCTAAGCCACAAGAGAAGTTGCTGCTATATATAGCGGCAGCCAATCAAGTGGTTAGTGCTGCGTTAGTAGCGGAGAGGGAGGCGGATGATGAGCCAGCAACCACGGCAGATGCATCCAGCGACAAGCAGAGGACTTCACCGGCAAGCTCTGGTCCCAACAAAGATGGATCTGCGCAGGCGCATGAGAAGATGCAAAAAAGAATGGTGCAGCGCCCAGTTTACTTTGTCAGTTCCCTTCTGCAGGGAGCTAGGTCAAGGTAGGGGCTCCTGTCGGTGTACTAGAGTAGGGGTACCCTAGTATCCCGAACTTGTGCACGGGCAGTTGCAGCACCCCGCGGCAAGGCTTGTCGGGTGACCGCCAAGGTCCTCCGTGGTTCCTTTGGAGCCATTCAAGAACAAAGTATTCAAGCCAAGGAGACAAGGCCCCGGCAAGAGGAGCTTGCCGGGAAGGCTAACCAAGGCATCTCAAGGAACTTGCCGCGACGCGCCACGCGTACCGACGAGGCCCGGTGAGCGACAAGCTTCCGGACGCGACAAGACAACGACCGCGGCAAGGCGCTTGCCGCGGCAAACTACCACTCTGTACCCGCGCTCCAGCACATCCACCAACGTGTCGCCCTGGGACCTTTCCAGGCGCGCGTGGCAAGAGGCTGTGCGGCCAGCGGTGCGCGGTGGCAAGCGATGCTGACAAGATTGCCATCGTGGCAAGCGGTGGTGTCCCTGACGGTCCCTTTTTACACTATTTGGGCGACGTAGACAGGCATTTAATGCCTTTGTCCCCTGCCGTCAGGGTTAGGTATGATACACTGTACAGGTAGTTGTACCAACCGCAATTCCTTTTCCATTTTTACCCTTGTCTACGTTGCCACCTGTCGGAGACCCCTTTAGCATATAAAAGGAGGCCCATGCGCAATGTAGAGGGGGGTTCGAAGGCAGAAAAACACTCATGCTCGGTCTCGTTAGCAGCTAGTGTGTACTGTAGCACTCAGCGCTCCCGAGAAAGAACTCAATACACTCAGACATGCAGCAGTAGGAGTGTTATCTCTCCGGAGAGCTCCGAAGCTGGGTAAACTGCTCGTGTGCTTCGCCTCGATCCGCTCTTCGTGCGATCTCCACCCCCCGCCGAACCGAAAGGGGCTCGGTCCGCCGGTCCCATAGGTGTTCGTGGATCAGTTTCCCCGACATCTTTGGCGTTCACACGAGCTGGATCTTCATCTTCTTCATCGACATGCCACCGAACAAGAAGGCTTCGGCGGCAGCTGTTCCGTCCACGTCGATCCCACCCCCACCGGAGCAAACGGGTGGTGGGGTAGACGCCGGCGGAAGAACAGACATCGACGAGGGAGCTCACGGTGCTGCCAGGTCCAAGGACAAGGCCGCGCAGACCTCGGCGTCCGTACATGCACCGCGCCCATCTCAGGAGGCGCAGGACCGACAGCGTCATGGTATTCGCAGTGCCATACGTTTGTTGGACCAAGATCGAGCTGGTGGATCTCGGGGTGCTCAAGACCACCATGCACGCCAACATGCTGGCGCGAGCGAGACACGGTCGCCTGGACGGGATACTGCTCCTTCTAACATAGTTAGAAGTCCGAGCATATCCCGCTCCTCGCACCGTTCGCCACTGCCACCCACCACTCCAGCAGAAGCTTTGGCGCGAGCTCAATTGCTCCTGGATTACCCTCCAACAGCAGACAAGATCGATGGATGGAGGGCCACCATTCAGAGTCTCATCGGCTTCGCCAACAGCGACACTCCGCGGCAGCCGAGTACATCGATGCCGCGGCAGGACTGCCAGGCACGAGTCGATGGCGACGAAACCGGTGGGGGTGCAACCACCATGCACTCTCCACCCCGAAGGCCAAGATCGGCGACTCGCCGGATCCACCTTGACAGCGACTCCACCGCATCATCAGATCCACGAGCTCGTCGCGATCAGCGCCACGTTCTTCACGAACGACAGCAAGAAGACGCTCGTACTCACATCGAGTGCCGAAGAGAAGCGCGGCGTCAATCGGACCAGCGCGCTGGGCCCTTTGTCGACATGCATGCACCAGGGGAACCAGGCGACTTGCCGTACGTGGTAGGTTGCCCTACGTTCACTCGTGAGCTGCGGCAAGTCCAGTGGCCTAGCACGAAGAATTTCAAGCCAGACGTACCAGAGAAGTACGACGGCAAGTCGCATCCGTCGGAGTTCCTCAGCATCTACACCATCGCGGTGCAAGCTGCCGGGGGGCGGGACGACAAGATCCTGGCCAACTACCTCCCGCTGGTGCTCAAGCCCAATGTCAGATCCTAGCTCATGCACTTGCCGGACAACTCCATATCCTCCTGGGCAGACCTATGCCATCAGTTTGTCGGCGCCTTTACAGGCGGCCACAAGCCTCATGGCCAAGAGAGCGACCTTCATCTGCTCGCTCAGAAGGAAGGAGAGCCCCTGCGCAAGTACATTCAAAGATTCAGTCGCGTACAGCACAACATCCCAGATGTCCACCCTGCCGCGGTAATCAGCGCGTTCCATCAGAACGTGCGAAACCGCAGGATGCGGGAGGAGATGGCGATGTGCAAGATCAGAGATGTCAGTGAGCTATATGCCCTGGCCGACAAGTGTGCACGTGCTGAGGAAGGGAGGAAACTCCCCGGAGAGAATACAGAAGCCGGAGGATCTGATAGTGAGGAGGCTGCCCCGGCAAAGAAAAACCGGCAGCGGAACAACAGGAAGAAGAAAGGCAAAGATGTGCTAGTCATTGAGCAGTCCGACAACGGAGGTGGCGCCAAGAAAGCCAAAGCTGGTAGCTCCAGCAAGGAGACTACCGCAGGCACCAACTACCTGGCTGTGGCGGTCGCCGACAAGCAGGACGGCACCAACAAGCAGTACTGCAAGATCCACCACACCAAGGGCCATGACCTCTAGAGCTGCAAGAAGGTCGAGCAGCTTGTCGAGCAGCAAAAGGCTGAATACGAGCGACGCGACAAGGAGAAGGCCCAGGAAGGTGCTAGAGGAGCCGGCAAGAAATGCCCCGGCCGAGGAGGACGCCGCGGCAAGGCCAAGCCGCGGCAAGGAGACAGACCTCCCCGTGGCCGCGACAAGGATGAAGATGACGACGACGATGAAGATATGGATGACGACGAGACCGATGAGCAGGAGTTCCAGAAAGCCACAGAGGTCCTGTGCGTTGACGGTGGTGCTTCTCTGCATACTTCACACCGCCAGCTCAAGCAGTGGGTGCGGGAAGTCAATGCGGCAGAACCACCCGTCGAGTCACGCAAGCCTCTGAAATGGTCCAGCATGCCTATCATCTTTGATATTGAGGACCACCCTGATCGCATAACTGCGGTCGGGTGCTTGCCAATGTTGGTTTCACCAACTATCCGCAACCTCAAGGTCACTAAGATGCTAGTTGACGGCGGGGCCGGCTTGAACCTGATCTCCTCCGCGGTACTCCAGAAACTCCAGATCCCTGATGGCGAGCTCGAAGAGACCGGCACATTCCAAGGAATCAATGTGGGAAGGAGCAAGCCGAAGGGAAAGATCACGTTGCCGGTGACATTTGGCAGCGAGTTGAACTTCAGAACTGAGAGGGTCACTTTTGACGTTGCTGACTTTCCATTGCCTTACAATGGGATACTCGGCCATCCAGCACTCACCAAATTCATGGCAGCCTCTCACTATGCATACAACATGCTGAAGGTGCCAGGCCTGATAAGTGTCATCTCTATCCCTGGCGACAAGAAGGATGCTCTTATCTGTGCCGACAAGATCTACCGGGAAGCAGCAGCCGCAATAGATCGCAAGTCACTTGCCGTTGAAGCTCCCGGGGCGAAGAAGAAGACCAAGTACGGCAAGAGTTCTGATGCCCACTCCGGCAAGCGCACCTCTTTGGAGTGCTGTGCTACCATCGAGGACGCACCATCGAGCTCCACCGGCAAGTGTAAGAAGACAATGGCAGCTCCACCAGAGACCAAGAAGGTGTCCGCCAAGGAGGATGGCACTGGTGGTACTTTCACCATCAGTGCCACTCTCAACCCTAAATAGGAAAGCGTGCTCGTTGCTTTCCTGCGGGCGAACGTCAACGTATTTGCGTGGCAACCGTCTGACATCCCCGGTGTTCCAAGGAAAGTAATCGAGCACCATCTTGCCGTCTGTCCTCATGCGCGGCCCGTCAAGCAGAATGTCAGGAAACAGGCAGTGGAACGCCAAGAATTCATCGCAGAAGAAATCAAGAAATTGGAAGCAGCAGGCCTTGTCAGAGGTGTGCTCCATCCTACGTGGTTGGCCAACCCTGTAGTCGTGCGCAAGGCAAACGGGAAATGGAGGCTTTGTATCGATTTTACCGATGTCAATAAAGCTTGTCCCAAAGACCCATTTCCCTTGCCGCGCATCGACCAGATTGTTGACTCCACGGCCGGATGTGACTTGCTTTCATTTCTTGATTCATACTCAGGATACCATCAGATCTTCATGGCAGAAGAGGATGAGGAGAAGATCGCATTCATCACCCCATGTGGCACATACTGTTCTGTACGGATGCCTTTCGGTTTAAAGAATGCTGGTTCAACATTTGCAAGGGTAGTCCATGACGCTTTTGAGCCGCAAATACACAGAAATGTGGAAGCCTACATGGATGACATAGTGGTCAAGAGCAAGGACAAGGCGACTCCGATTCAAGATTTAGACGAAACCTTTGCAAATCTGCGCAAGATCAACCTCAAGCTTAACCCCGAGAAGTGTGTGTTTGGAGTCCCCTCTGGCAAGCTTCTCGGGTTCTTCGTGTCTCAGTGGGGAATTGAAGCCAATCCCGACAAGATCAAGGCCATTGAGCAGATTGAAGCACCAAAGTGTGTCAAGGATGTATGAAGAGATGTGACTTGCTTTCATTTCTTGATGCATACTCAGGATACCATCAGATCTTCATGGCAGAAGAGGATGAGGAGAAGACCGCATTCATCACCCCATGTGGCACATACTGTTTTGTACGGATACCTTTCGGTTTAAAGAATGCTGGTTCAACATTTGCAAGGGTAGTCCATGACGCTTTTGAGCCGCAAATACACAGAAATGTGGAAGCCTACATGGATGACATAGTGGTCAAGAGCAAGGACAAGGCGACTCTGATTCAAGATTTAGACGAAACCTTTGCAAATCTACGCAAGATCAACCTCAAGCTTAACCCCGAGAAGTGTGTGTTTGGAGTCCCCTCCGGCAAGCTTCTCGGGTTCTTCGTGTCTCAGCGGGGAATTGAAGCCAATCCCGACAAGATCAAGGCCATTGAGCAGATTGAAGCACCAAAGCGCGTCAAGGATGTACGAAGACTTGCCGGTTGCGTAGCTGCTCTCAGCATGTTTATCTCTAGGTCTGCTGAGCGCGCCCTGCCATTTCTCAAAATATTGAGAAAGGCAGGTCCAATGAAATGGACTCCGGAAGCGGAGGCTGCACTGCAGGACTTAAAGAGATACCTGTCCTCCACTCCAACACTTGTCGCACCTAAGCCACAAGAGAAGTTGCTGCTATATATAGCGGCAACCAATCAAGTGGTTAGTGCTGCGTTAGTAGCGGAGAGGGAGGTGGATGATGAGCCAGCAACCACGGCAGACGCATCCAGCGACAAGCAGAGTACTTCACCGGCAAGCTCTGGTCCCGACAAAGATGGATCTGCGCAGGCGCGTGAGAAGATGCAGAAAAGAATGGTGCAGCGCCCAGTTTACTTTGTCAGTTCCCTTCTGCAGGGAGCTAGGTCAAGGTACTCTGGTGTGCAGAAATTGCTTTTCGGCCTTCTCATGGCCTCGAGAAAGCTGCGCCATTACTTCCAAGCACATGAGATCACAGTCGTCACTCGTTTTCCGCTGAAGAGGATACTGCAAAATCCAGAAGCAACAGGCAGGATTGTCGAGTGGGCATTGGAACTGTCAAGCTTTGGCCTCAAGTTTGAGAGCACTTCAACTATCCAAAGTAGAGCATTGGCGGAGTTCATAGCAGAATGGACGCCAACACAAGACGAAGAAATTCCAGAAACGAGCATCCCCGTCAAGGAAGCAAGCAAAGAGTGGCTGATGTACTTTGATGGTGCCTTCTCACTACAAGGCGCCGGTGCGGGCGTGCTACTTGTTGCACCCACCGGAGAATGCCTCAAGTACGTAGTCCAGATGCACTTTCCCACGGAGCAAGCAACGAACAATACCGCAGAGTATGAAGGTTTGCTTGCCGGTCTCAGGATCGCAGTAGACCTTGGGATCAAGAAGCTCATTGTCAGGGGTGACTCACAGCTTGTCGTCCGCCAAGTGAACAAGAATTATCAGAGTCCGTTGATGGAAGCTTACGTTGATGAAGTGAGAAAGCTAGAAGAGCACTTTGACAGCCTACAGATGGAACATGTTCCAAGAGCTTAGAACGACATTGCCGATGGCCTGTCGAAGTGCGCCGCACATAAGTTACCTGTGGAACCAGGGATCTTTGTGCTCAAACTGACTCAACCGTCTGTAACGCCATCAACTGGATAGAGCAAGAAGAGGAAGTTGATTTCTGGTGACTATTTTCCGGCAGAGCTCCCCGAAGCCGCCGCCAAGAAGGTCCTCAAGATCAACACCAAAGGTGCTGAGGAGCAGTCTGCTCTGGCAAGCCCTAGGGTTTGTTCCATTGAAGCAGACGCTCGCGACAAGTTTTGCTCCGGCAAGCTTGCCGGGGAACGTCAAGGTCCGGCTGAGCCGCAGGTTCTCGCCGTAGAAGCGGATGCTCCCGCAGCAGCAGATGTGCCTTTAGTCCTTGTTGTTGAGCCGCAAGCTCCAGCGTGGGCACCGCAGATTGTTCGTTTCCTTCAGACAGGAGAACTTCTCAAAGAGCAAGAAGAATCGGAAAGAGTAGCCCGGCAGTCAAGTATGTACCAGTTTGTCGACAACACACTGTACAGAAGAAGACTCAAGGGCATGAAATTGAAGTGTATTCACCGGGAAGACGGACAAAAGCTGTTGGCAGAGATACATGGAGGCATATGTGGTCACCACATTGGCGCAAGAGCACTTGCCGGCAAAGCATTCCGGCAAGGTTTCTTTTGGCCGACAGCCCTCCAGGATGCAACTACACAAGTAACCAAGTGTGAAGCGTGCCAGTTCCATTCCAAGCAGATACACCAGCCAGCTCAAGCTCTCCAGACGATCCCTTTATCTTGGCCATTTTCGGTCTGGGGGCTCGACATCCTCGGCCCCTTTCCCCGAGCTGTCAGGGGCTTTGAGTACTTGTACATTGCAATCGACAAGTTCACAAAGTGGCCGGAAGTGGAAGCAGTGAGGAAGTTGACAGCACAGTCAGCAGTCAAGTTCTTCAGGTCGATTGTTTGCCGCTTCGGGATCCCTAACAGGATCATCACCGACAACGGCACACAATTCACGAGCCGCACCTTCATGCAGTACGTCCAAGATCTTGGCGTCAAGGTCTGCTTCGCTTCTGTTGCTCACCCGAGAAGTAACGGTCAAGCGGAGAGGGCGAATGCTGAAGTGCTGTGCGGGCTCAAGACTAGGACTTTCGACAGGCTACACAGGTGCGAAAAGAACTGGATTGAGGAGCTGCCGGTGGTTCTTTGGTCGATCAGGACGACGCCAAATCGAGCCACTGGCCAGACACCTTTCGCTCTAGTCTATGGAGCAGAGGTAGTTCTCCCCACGGAACTCGTATACAGGTCACCTCGAGTGCTCGCTTATGATGAGCTTGAGCAAGAGCAGTTGCGACAAGATGACGCGCTGCTCCTTGAGGAGGACCGTCTTTAGGCCGCTGTACGAGGTGCTCGATACCAGTAAGCTTTGCGTCGCTACCATAGCCGCAAAGTTAATGCCAGAAGTCTCGAGGAAGGCGACCTTGTTCTTCGGCGCGTTCAGTCCACCAAGAATTCCAACAAGTTGACGCCGAAGTGGGAAGGCCCTTACCGGGTGAAACGAGTCACTAGGCCTCGCGCTGTCCGCCTTGAGACCGAAGATGGCATTCCGGTGAGCAACTCCTGGAACATTGAGCATCTTCGTAAGTTTTACCCGTAGGGCGCGGTTGCCGAAACCTGTTCCGACAACCACCTTTTGTACAAGTCTTGCCGATGTTGCATGTAATCCTTTGTACGAAGCCGAGCGCAGACCCCGTGTATAAGTAAAGCTCATGTGCTCCGCACATCTTGTCAATTTCATGCTTTCTACTTTTCTTTGCATGCGTTATCTGACACTTTGTGCAGCGCCTACCCCCGGTGAGCAATAACGAGCCGTAAGGCTCCATATCTTTATTTTCTCTTCTTTCCCTTTCTCAGAGAAAGGAAGGTTCCCTCGCCCACAAGTTTGCCGGGGGAAAGGAGAAGATAATGGTGTGGACCAAGCGTCGTTCGAGGAAGTTTCGCCTTACCGGGAAGCAAACGACAGAAAAGCTAAGTTGCTAAAGTTTGAGCAATCAGTTTTAAAATTTTTAAGTTATCTTCCTCAAACGACCGTGCTTTGTATGGAAAAACTGTGTGCGGAGGAACCAACTTGTCGGTAGCGGCACCGCCAGCAAGCTGCTGACGTCCCGCACTCAGTGCTCGCGGCTAAGGTGCCCGCGCCGACAAGTTCCCTAAAAGCGTAGGGCAAAAACATACAAAGGAAGGAATCAAGCAAAGGAAATAACATAGCAATCGCTACCCAAAATAGAGTCATATTACAAGATAGCTTGTCGCGGCTCTAACAGATTGTTCTCATAACATGACCAGCAGCGACAAGAAAAAGAGAAAACGGGCGGCCTAATCTACGCGATCGCCCTCAACCCTCTTGATCCCGCTCACCTTGTCCACAATGGGTGCGACAAGGGTCTTGAGCACTTCCAGATCAGCATCCGGTGAGATGGGTGAACTGCCCCTGTTTCCCCTGCTTATAAAGAGGGAGGGGGCAGACGTTCCGTCTTTCTGAATAAAGAAACCACCCACGATCTCTCCCACGACGCCGCATTCGACGCGTGCCCTTCGAGGAGGGCGCGGTGGATACAGAGTGAGATACGGCGTAACCCAGGCCGCGCGTGCCCGTGCCCTATTTTGGGCCTGGCCCAACAGCGCTCGGCATCGTGTGTGGCCCAGGCCCGGGGGCTCCTATCGGTATACTAGAGTAGGGGTACCCTAGTATCCCGAACTTGTGCACGGGTAGTTGCAGCACCCCGCGGCAAGGCTTGCCGGGTGATCGCCAAGGTACTCCGTGGTTCCTTTGGAGCCATTCAAGAACAAAGTATTCAAGCCAAGGAGACAAGGCCCCGGCAAGAGGAGCTTGCCGGGAAGGCCAACCAAGTCATCTCAAGGAACTTGCCGCGACGCGCCACGCGTCCCGGCGAGGCCCGGTGACCGACAAGCTTCCGGACGCGACAAGACAACGACCGCGGCAAGGCGCTTGCCGCGGCAAACTACCACTCTGTACCCGCGCTCCAGCACATCGACCAACGTGTCACCCTGGGACCTTTCCAGGCACGCGTGGCAAGAGGCTGTGCGGCCAGCAGTGCGCGGTGGCAAGCGACGCTGACAAGATTGCCATCGTGGCAAGCGGTGGCGTCCCTGACGGTCCCTTTTTGCACTATTTGGGCGACGTAGACGGGCATTTAATGCCTTTGTCCCCTGCCGTTAGGGTTAGGTATGATACACTGTATAGGTAGTTGTACCAACCGCAATTCCTTTTTACATTTTTACCCTTGTCTACGTTGCCACCTGTCGGAGACCCCTTTAGCATATAAAAGGAGGCCCATGCGCAACGTAGAGGGAGGGTTCGAAGGCAGAAAAACACTCACGCTTAGCACTCAACGCTCCCGAGCAAGAACTCAGTACACTCAGACATGCAGCAGTAGGAGTGTTATCTCTCCGGAGAACTTCGAAGCTGGGTAAACTGCTCGTGTGCCCGATGGTCGGTCAACAAAGTTTTGTACAATACAGTGTCAGCATCCAAGAGGAGCGCCAAGGTGAGGTTCAAACAGAGGGCTGGCCCAAGAGGTAGCCTCGCCTGCCCGCTCGGCTAGCTGGGCCTGAGTGGGCCTGAACCACGACAATACATATACCTGTATCCCGGATGATTCGACACAGCGATGGCATAACGGCTAAGAAGAAAGGCAAAGATGTGCTAGTCGTTGAGCAGTCCGGCAACGGAGGTGGCGCCAAGAAAGCCAAAGTTGGTAGCTCCGGTGAGGAGATTGCCGCAGGCACCAACTACCAGGCTGTGGCGGTCGTCGACAAGCAGGACGGCACCAACAAGCAGTACTGCAAGATCCACCGCACCAAGGGCCATGACCTCCAGAGCTGCAAGAAGGTCGAGCAGCTTGTCGAGCAGCAAAAGGATGAATACGAGCGACGCGACAAGGAGGAGGCCCAGGAAGGTGCTGGAGGAGCCGGCAAGAAACGCCCCGGCCGAGGAGGACGCCGCGGCAAGGCCAAGCAGGGGAAAGGAGACAGACCTCCCCCCGGCCGCGACAAGGATGAAGATGACGACGATGATGAAGATATGGATGATGACGAGACCGATGAGCAGGAGTTCCAGAAAGCCACAGAGGTCCTGTGCGTTGACGGCGGTGCTTCTCTGCGTACTTCACACCGCCAGCTCAAGCAGTGGGTGCGGGAAGTCAATGCGGCAGAACCACCCGTCGAGTCACGCAAGCTTCTGAAATGGTCCAGCACGCCTATCATCTTTGATATTGACGACCACCCTGATCGCATAACTGCGGTCGGGTGCTTGCCGATGTTGTTATCACCAACTATCCGCAACCTCAGGGTCACTAAGATGCTAGTTGACGGCGGGGCCGGCTTGAACCTGATCTCCTCCGCGGTACTCCACAAACTCCAGATCGCTGATGGCGAGCTCAAAGAGACCGGCACATTCCAAGGAATCAATCCGGGAAGGAGCAAGCCGAAGGGAAAGATCACGTTGCCGGTGACATTTGGCAGCAAGTTGAACTTCAGGACTGAGAGGGTCACTTTTGACGTTGCTGACTTTCCATTGCCTTACAATGGGATACTCGGCCATCCAGCACTCGCCAAATTCATGGCAGCCTCTCACTATGCATACAACATGCTGAAGATGCCAGGCCCGATAAGTGTCATCTCTGTCCCTGGCGACAAGAAGGATGCTCTTATCTGCGCCGACAAGATCTACCGAGAAGCAGCAGCCGCAACAGATCGCAAGTCACTTGCCGTTGAAGCTCCCGGGGCGAAGAAGAAGACCAAGTCCGGCAAGAGTTCTGATGCCCACTCCGGCAAGCGCACCTCTTCGGAGTGCTGCGCTACCGTCGAGGATGCACCATCGAGCTCCACCGGCAAATGTAAGAAGACAATGGCAGCTCCACCAGAGACCAAGAAGGTGTCCGCCAAGGAGGATGGCACTGTTGGTACTTTCACCATCAGTGCCACTCTCGACCCTAAATAGGAAAGCGCGCTCTTGCTTTCCTGCGGGCGAACGTCGACGTATTTGCGTGGCAACCGTCTGACATCCCCGGTGTTCCCAGGAAAGTAATCGAGCACCACCTTGCCGTCTGTCCTCATGCGCGGCCCGTCAAGCAGAAAGTCAAGAAACAGGCAGTGGAACGCCAAGAATTCATCGCAGAAGAAATCAAGAAATTGGAAGCAGCAGGCCTTGTCAGAGGAGTGCTCCATCCTACGTGGATGGCCAACCTTGTAGTCGTGCGCAAGGCAAACGGGAAATGGAGGCTTTGTATCGATTTTACCGATGTCAATAAAGCTTGTCCCAAAGACCCATTTCCCTTGCCGCGCATCGACCAGATTGTTGACTCCACGGCCGGATGTGACTTGCTTTCATTTCTTGATGCATACTCAGGATACCATCAGATCTTCATGGCAGAAGAGGATGAGGAGAAGACCGCATTCATCACCCCATGTGGCACATACTGTTTTGTACGGATGCCATTCGGTTTAAAGAATGCTGGTTCAACATTTGCAAGGGTAGTCCATGACGCTTTTGAGCCGCAAATACACAGAAATGTGGAAGCCTACATGGATGACATAGTGGTCAAGAGCAAGGACAAGGCGACTCTGATTCAAGATTTAGACGAAACCTTTGCAAATCTACGCAAGATCAACCTCAAGCTTAACCCCGAGAAGTGTGTGTTTGGAGTCCCCTCCGGCAAGCTTCTCGGGTTCTTCGTGTCTCAGCGGGGAATTGAAGCCAATCCCGACAAGATCAAGGCCATTGAGCAGATTGAAGCACCAAAGCGCGTCAAGGATGTACGAAGACTTGCCGGTTGCGTAGCTGCTCTCAGCATGTTTATCTCTAGGTCTGCTGAGCGCGCCCTGCCATTTCTCAAAATATTGAGAAAGGCAGGTCCAATGAAATGGACTCCGGAAGCGGAGGCTGCACTGCAGGACTTAAAGAGATACCTGTCCTCCACTCCAACACTTGTCGCACCTAAGCCAAAGGAGAAGTTGCTGCTATATATAGCGGCAACCAATCAAGTGGTTAGTGCTTCGTTAGTAGCGGAAAGGGAGGCGGATGATGAGCCAGCAACCACGGCAGATGCATCCAGCGACAAGCAGGGGACTTCACCGGCAAGCTTTGGTCCCGACAAAGATGGATCTCCGCAGGCGCGTGAGAAGATGCAGAAATGAATGGTGCAGCACCCAGTTTACTTTGTCAGTTCCCTTCTGCAGGGGGCTAGGTCAAGGTACTCTGGTGTGCAGAAATTGCTTTTCGGCCTTCTCATGGCCTCGAGAAAGCTGCGCCATTAGTTCCAAGCACATGAGATCACAGTCGTCACTCGTTTTCTGCTGAAAAGGATACTGCAAAATCCAGAAGCAACAGGCAGGATTGTCGAGTGGGCACTGGAACTGTCAAGCTTTGGCCTCAAGTTTGAGAGCACTTCAACTATCCAAAGCAGAGCATTGGCGGAGTTCATAGCAGAATGGACGCCAACACAAGATGAAGAAATTCCAGAAACAAGCATCCCCGTCAAGGAAGCAAGCAAAGAGTGGCTGATGTACTTTGATGGTGCCTTCTCGCTGCAAGGCGCCGGTGCGGGCGTGCTACTTGTTGCACCCACCGGAGAGCGCCTCAAGTACGTAGTCCAGATGCACTTTCCCAAGGAGCAAGCAACGAACAATACCGCAGAGTATGAAGGTTTGCTTGCCGGTCTCAGGATAGCAGCAGACCTTGGGATCAAGAAGCTCATTGTCAGGGGTGACTCACAGCTTGTCATCCGCCAAGTGAACAAGAATTATCAAAGTCCGTTGATGGAAGCTTACATTGATGAAGTGAGAAAGCTAGAAGAGCACTTTGACGGCCTACAGATGGAACATGTTCCAAGAGCTCAGAACGACTTTGCCGATGGCCTGTCGAAGTGCGCCGCACTTAAGTTACCTGTGGAACCAGGGATCTTTGTGCTCAAACTGACTCAACCGTCTGTAACGCCATCAACTGGACAGAGCAAGAAGAGGAAGTTGATTTCTGGTGACTATTTTCCGGCAGAGCTCCCCGAAGCCACCGCCAAGAAGGTTCTCAAGATCAACACCAAGGGTGCTGAGGAGCAGTCTGCTCCGGCAAGCCCTAGGGTTTGTTCCGTTGAAGCAGACGCTCCCGACAAGTTTTGCTCCGGCAAGCTTGCCGGGGAACGTCAAGCTCCGGCTGAGCCGCAGGTTCTCGCCGTAGAAGCGGATGTTCCCGCAGCAGCAGATGTGCCTTTAGTCCTTGTTGTCGAGCCGCAAGCTCCAGCATGGGCACAGCAGATTGTCCGTTTCCTTCAGATAGGAGAACTTCCCGAAGAGCAAGAAGAAGCTAAAAGAGTAGCCCGGCAGTCAAGTATGTACCAGTTTGTCGAAAACACACTGTACAGAAGAAGACACAACGGCGTGAAATTGAAGTGTATTCACCGGGAAGACGGACAAAAGCTGTTGGCAGAGATACATGGAGGCATATGTGGTCACCACATTGGTGCAAGAGCACTTGCCGGCAAAGCGTTCCGGCAAGGTTTCTTTTGGCCGACAGCCCTCCAGGATGCAACTGCACAAGTAACCAAGTGTGAAGCGTGCCAGTTCCATTCCAAGCAGATACACCAGCTAGCTCAAGCTCTCTAGACGATCCCTTTATCCTGGCCATTTTCGGTCTGGGGGCTCCACATCCTCGGCCCTTTCCCCGAGCTGTCGGGGGCTTTGAGTACTTGTATGTTGCAATCGACAAGTGCACAAAGTGGCCGGAAGTGGAAGTAGTGAGGAAGGTGACAACACAGTCAGCAGTCAAGTTCTTCAGGTCGATTGTTCGCCGCTTCGAGATCCCTAACAGGATCATCACCGACAACGGCACGCAATTCACGAGCCGCACCTTCATGCAGTACGTCCAAGATCTTGGCGCCAAGGTCTGCTTCGCTTCTGTTGCTCATCCGAGAAGTAACGGTCAAGCGGAGAGGGCGAATGCTGAAGTGCTGCGCGGGCTCAAGACCAGGACTTTCGACAGGCTGCACAAGTGCGGAAAGAACTAGATTGAGGAGCTGCCGGTGGTTCTTTGGTCGATCAGGACGACGCCAAATCGAGCGACTGGCCAGACACCTTTCGCTCTAGTCTATGGAGCAGAGGCAGTTCTCCCCACGGAACTCGTATACGGGTCACCTCGAGTGCTCGCTTATGATGAGCTTGAGCAAGAGCAGTTGCGACAAGATGAGACGCTGCTCCTTGAGGAGGACCGTCTTCAGGCCGCTGTACGAGCTGCTCGATACCAGCAAACTTTGCGCCGCTACCATAGCCGCAAAGTTAATGCCAGAAGTCTCGAGGAAGGCGACCTTGTTCTTCGGCGCGTTCAATCCGCCAAGAATTCCAACAAGTTGACACCGAAGTGGGAAGGCCCTTACCGGGTGAAACAAGTCACTAGGCCTGGCGCTGTCCGCCTTGAGACCGAAGATGGCATTCCAGTGAGCAACTCCTGGAACATTGAGCATCTTCGTCAGTTTTACCCGTAGGGCGCGGTTGCCGGAACCTGTTCCGGCAACCACCTTTTGTACAAGTCTTGCCGATGTTGCATGTAATCCTTTGTACGAAGCCGGGCGCAGACCCCGTGCATAAGTAAAGCTCATGTGCTCCGCACATCTTATCAATTTCATGGTTTCTACTTTTCTTTGCATGCGTTATCTGACACTTTGTACAGCGCCTACCCCCGGTAAGCAATAACGAGCCGTAAGGCTCCATATCTTTATTTTCTCTTCCTTCTCTTTCTCAGAGAAAGGAAGGTTCCCTCGCCCACAAGTTTGCCGGGCGGAAAGGAGAAGATAATGGTGTGGACCATTGGTGTGGACCAAGCGTCGTTCGAGGAAGTTTCACCTTACCGGGAAGCAAAAGACAGAAAAGCTAAGTTGCTAAAGTTTGAGCAATCAGTTTTAAAATTTTTAAGTTATCTTCCTCGAACGACCGTGCTTTGTATGGAAAACCTGTGCGCGGAGGAACCAACTCGTAGCTAGTTGCGCCCTTACTTTGTTTCGAGTCCGCTCAACAACTTAAGTGAGCTGCGACTAGTTGTGACAAGGTTTCTTGTCGGTAGCGGCACCACCAGCAGGCTGCTGACGTCCCGCACTCAGCGCTCGCGGCTAAGGTGCCTGCGCCGACAAGTTCCCTAAAAGCGTAGGGCAAAAACATACAAATGAAGGAATCAAGTAAAGGAAATAACATAGCAATCGCTACCCAAAATAGAGTCATATTACAAGATAGCTTGTCGCAGCTCTAATAGATTGTTCTCATAACATGACCAGCAGCGACAAGAAAAAGAGAAAACGGGCGGCCTAATCTACGCGATCGCCCTCAACCCTCTTGATCCCACTCACCTTGTCCACAATGGGTGCGACAAGGGCCTTGAGCGCTTCCAGATCAGCATCCGGCGGCAAGGTCCTGAGGACGTTGGTGAGGTTGAGGCCTGGCTTGCGGAAGGCCACCTTCACCAGCACCTTTTGAAGAGCTCCCGCGCAGATCTTGCGCGACTCGTCGGCCAGCTGCTTTGGGATCTTCTCCCGAAGTTGCTGGAGGGCTGTCACCACGCCTTGGAAGAACAAGCTGAGCTTGGTGCTGGGTTGGAGCTGTTCATCGGAGGAATACCCGAGATCCTCCATCCCCAGCTGCGCCAGCTCCCTGTCGATGGCTGCGGCAACATCCACGAGACCCTTAGTCCAGTGCTCCACATTCTCCCTAAAAGTGTTCTAGGCGGCAGCAGCATTCGCCAGTAGCGCCTCGTCGGCCTCGATCTTCTCCTTCAAGGCCACCTCCTGCTCCCTGGCGCCGTCCAGCGTCTTGGTCAAAGTAGTCAGCTTCAATTCAAGATCTGCGTTGGAGTCCTTGGCGGCGCTAAGCTCCTTGCTCCTCTCGGCGAGACGACCCTGCAGCTCGCCATGGGTGTAGGCGTCCTTCTCACGCTCACGCTTGAGCGCGGCAAGCTCCTCGCCGCTCACCTTGAGATCGGCCTCCAGCTGCGCCACTTTCATCTCCAGCTCCTCCTTGGCGGCCTCGGCAGCTGTGGCAGCATCCTCTACTTCCTTGAGAGCCCCGCCGAATGTTTGCTCGCGCGCGGAAAGCTCCTCCTCGTGGCTGTCAAGGTTAACCTTCCGCTGCGCCAACTCGCCTTCCTGCGCAGACAGCTTCTCGGCAGCAAGCCGCTGTTGCTCTTCAACTTCAGCCTTCTCGAGGAGGAAGGCTTTCCGCTCCTCGGTGAGTTGCTCCCGCTCCTTTGCCACGGACCGGAGACCTTATTGGTTGAGGCCCCAGAGCTCCTCTGCGCGCTTCTCGATGTCCACTCCCGCCTTCGCGACAAGTGCTTCTCGGGATACCAGCTTGGCTTGTCAGGCGCGGTAGAGCGACAACAGCTTCCGTAGCAGCTGCTCCTCCTCAGGCTCGCCGTTACTGCTGCTCGGCGCGTCGACCAGCGTCAGCCCAGCGGAGGCGAGCAACTCTTCATCAAAGATTTCTCCTTCGATCGGTGCCCTGGAGCTCGACGCCTAGGGGAGCTTGATGAAGACGCCATCTCCGGCCTTCAAATAGGCGCCGGGCTGGGGCTCTTCGGAGCCTGACGCTGCAGCAGCCGCGGAGGGATCAGCGGTCGGCGTAGCGCCTGACACTCCTGCGGCCTCGGGGCCGTCAGTGCGATCACCGGACCCCTCACCAGCTTCTGCGGCGGCAGCCTTGGCGGCCTCTCCGCCGGCGGGATCATCAGCGCCGGCTTCTCCTTCGGTGACAACGACGTCGTCGGTACTGCCGCGCGCGTTCTCCTCGCCGGCGACCTCGGTTTCCATCGGCTCCGTGGCAGATGGACCTGATGACCGGAAAAGGGAGAAAAGTCAAGCAAATATTCAAAAAGAAAATCAGAAGAAGAAGAACCCAAGGGAAGTATTCAAGCAAGAGGATTACCTGTACTAGGATCTATAGTCGTGGTCTCCGCCACCGGGGGGTCGCTGGCGTTGTCCCTTGCCGGAGAACCGTCCTTTGCCGGAGATTTCTCCCTTACCGGAAAATTCTCCCTTGCCGAAGAACGCTCCCTTGCCGGGGAATCCTCCCTTGGCGGTGTAGTCGAAGCAGAGGGCATGTCGGGAGCGGCTTCCGGGCACTCCTGGTGAGACTGCTCTGCTCCTACACAAACCAATAGTCAGATGTTAGCAAAGAAAGAGCACCCATGCACGTCTAACAGCTGGAAGTAAACCATATACTTACGCTGGGGGCTGCGCTGGGGGCTGCTTTGGGGAATAGTTGCCGGGTCCGGCAAGGTGGTCTCGGACGCACCCCCTGCTGTCGCGGTGGGTTCGTCCTCGATGACAATCACCGGGACCTTGGCTCTCTTCGCCGCTCTCTGGGCCAGAGTCCTGAAAAGGAATGGGTTCGGAGTAAAGCAAATCAGATACAAGACAAAACAGCAAGAATTGAAGAACTACAAGTACAGTAAAGAATCTTACTCTTCCTCTTCCTCGTCGGAGCTGAGCGTGGAGAGGTCGAAGTCCGGCCCACCTTCGGCGCGACAAGGCGGAGGAGTAGGTTCCCTTAGCCGCTTGGCGGAAGCAGAAGTGGTGGTCCGGGAGGGCCCCGCTCCAGTTGCCGCAGCGGCATGAGGTGCTCCCGCGGCAACAGTGCTTGCCACGGTGGAGCGCATCGCGCGACGCGGTTGCTGTTGACCGGTCTGCCGCCCCGCTACGTCCACGGCCTTGCGGAGATGCCTTCTTGGTGGAGCTCGGGGCTCCACTTGCGGCGAGTTGTCTGAAGGTGAGAAAGAGGAGGAGTCGATCTTCAACGAGTCGCTCGCGCCCTCAGCGGGCTCGCTCAACTCAGCTTCAGGCCCGACAAGCTCTCCCTCGCCGGCAAGCTCCTCTCGCTCGGCAAGGCTTGCCGCCTCTGCTACCTCTGCCTCCTCCACGGTGAATCCAAACTCGCCCGCGGCAGCAGCTGCCGCCGCCTCTTCCAGCCTAGTGGCGATGCGCTGCATCTCCGCATCGGTGGTGTCGTGAGTAAGGCTCTTCTGTTCATCGGGGCGGACCGGCACTTCTACCAAGCCGTCAAAGAACTCCTGCACGACATCGTCTGCAGGCTCTTGCCAAGTTGGGACAATTCCATGCGAATCGCACAGCGGCATCATTGCACGAATGCGGTCGAGCGAGGAGTTGTTACACAGCGGAACGACGCCCCTCGGCAACATAAACGCTTCGGGATGTTGAGGATCACGCTTGAATAGTTCCAGGAGCATCGCGTCCAGTTCCAGGACAGTGAAGTTGAAGTTGAGGCCCGGGCGCAGCCTCATGATATCCGCCGCATTCTAGAACTCCCAAGGCGGGTCTCCTCCTCTCCTGCAGGGGGGCGATGCGACGGCGAAGAAAATCTGCGCCAACGGCGCCTACGGTGAGCCCGGCAAGCCTGAGGCGTAGGATCCAGGTGACTGCAATCTTCAGCCTATCGTCTTCCGGGGCCACGTTGCTCCAATCGTTGCCGCGGGCTACTGGGGCTTGGCGCTGGGCAGTAAAAGGCTGCGGGTTCTCCTCGACAATCCAGCACCAGTCTGCTCTCCATTCTTCCCACTTGCTGCGGAGCTCTCCCTCCAGATAAGCTTCCTTCTTGCCAGTTCTCGAGATCCAGGCGATTCCGCCGGATAAAGGCTCCCCTCTCTCAACTCGGGGCATAAAGAAGTGGCGAAAAAGAGCTACATTTGGATAGACTCTGACAAAGTTTTCGCAGAGATGTGCGAAAACTGCCATGGTCAGAACGGCGTTGGGGGTGAAGTCAAGGAGGCGGAACCCATAGGTGTTCATAATGTCACAAAAAAACTCAGAGAAAGGCGGGCAGAGCCCGCAGTAGAAGAACAACGCGAAGAAGGGATATCCATTCGGAGCCAGTTCCGAAGCGGCAGCTGAGAGTACCTTCGTGCGCGGATGCGCCCGCGTCACCGTCGACCAGAAGAGGTAGTAATACTCCCTCAGCTCCTTCGCAGCGAGATGAGGGGGGAAGATTGCCCGCTCCTTTCGCAGCGCCGCGAGCCGCTGCGCCTCGACCGACTTCACAACCTTCCCAGCTTTTGGAGCCATGGCGGAGGTGGTGAGAGAGATCGACGGCGTTGGTGGTGCCGGTGGCGATGGGGGGCGGAGCGCTGCTCTCTTTCATCTTTGGGAAGAAGGGGGGAGCGGCGGAGATTTTTTGAGATTGGAATAACACCGGCGAGATGGGCGAACTGCCCCTGTTTCCCCTGCTTATAAAGGGGGAGGGGGCAGACGTTCCGTCTTTCCGAATAAAGAAACCACCCACGATCTCTCCCATGACGCCGCATTCGACGCGTGCCGTTCGAGGAGGGCGCGGTGGATACAGAGTGAGATACGGCGTAACCCAGGCCGCGCGTGCCCGTGCCCTGTTTTGGGCCTGGCCCAACAGCGCTCGGCACCGTGTGTGGCCCAGGCCCGGGGGCTCCTGTCGGTGTACTAGAGTAGGGGTACCCTAGTATCCCGAACTTGTGCACGGGCAGTTGCAGCACCCCGCGGCAAGGCTTGCCGGGTGACCGCCAAGGTCCTCCGTGGTTCCTTTGGAGCCATTCAATAACAAAGTATTCAAGCCAAGGAGACAAGGCCCCGGCAAGAGGAGCTTGCCGGGAAGGCCAACCAAGGCATCTCAAGGAACTTGCCGCGACGCGCCACGCGTCCCGGCGAGGCCCGGTGAGCGACAAGCTTCCGGACGCGACAAGATAGCGACCGCGGCAAACTACCACTCTGTACCCGCGCTCCAGCACATCCACCAACGTGTCGCCCTGGGACCTTTCCAGGCACGCGTGGCAAGAGGCTGTGCGGCCAGCGGTGCGCGGTGGCAAGCGACGCTGACAAGATTGCCATCGTGGCAAGCGATGGCGTCCCTGACGGTCCCTTTTTGCACTATTTGGGCGACGTAGACGGGCATTTAATGCCTTTGTCCCCTGCCGTCAGGGTTAGGTATGATACATTGTACAGGTAGTTGTACCAACCGCAATTCCTTTTCCATTTTTACCCTTGTCTACATTGCCACCTGTCGGAGACCCCTTTAGCATATAAAAGGAGGCCCATGCGCAACGTAGAGGGGGGTTCGGAGGCAGAAAAACACTCACGCTCGGTATCGTTAGCAGCTAGTGTGTACTATAGCACTCAGCGCTCCCGAGCAAGAACTCAATACACTCAGACATGCAGCAGTAGGAGTGTTATCTCTCCGGAGAGCTCCGAAGCTGGGTAAACTGCTCGTGTGCTTCGCCTCGATCCGCTCTTCGTGCGATCTTCGCCCCCCGCCGAACCGAAAGGGGCTCGGTCCGCTGGTCCCATAGGTGTTCGTGGATCAGTTTCCCCGACACAACTTTCCACCGTTCCGTTTATTATGACACGCTTCGTCATTGTCATATTGCTTTGTATGATCATGTAGTTGACATCATATTTGTGGCAAGGCCAACTTTCATAATTATTTCATACATGTCACTCTTGATTCATTGCACATCCTGCACACCGCCGGAGGCATTCACATAAAGTCATATTTTCGTTCTAAGTATCGAGTTGTAATTCTTGAGTTGTAAGTAAATAGAAGTGTGAGGAAAAAAGAGAGGCTTGTATATTCCAATGATGGGCTTCCTCAAATTGCCCTAGGTCGTCATGAGCAAGCAAGTTGGATGCACACCCACTTAGTTTTTCTTTTTGAGCTTTCATAAACTTATAGCTCTAGTGCATCCGTTGCATGGCAATCCCTACTCACTCACATTGATATCTATTGATGGGCATCTCCATAGCCCGTTGATACACCTAGTAGATGTGAGACTATGTCCCTCCTTTTGTCTTCTCCACAACCACCATACTCTATTCCACCTATAGTGTTATGTCCATGGCTCACACTCATGTATTGCATGAAAGTTGAAAAAGTTTCAAAATACTAAAGTATGAAAAAATTGCTTGGATGAAACCTGGGTTGTGCATGATTTGAATATTTTGTGTGATGAAGATGGAGCATAGCCAGACTATATGATTTTGTAGGGATAAGTTTTCTTTGGCCATGTTATTTTGAGAAGACATAATTGCCTTGTTAGTATGCTTGAAGTATTATTGTTTTATGTCAATATTAAACTTTTGTTTTGAACCTTATGGATCTGAACATTCATGCGACAATAAAGAAAATTACATGGATAAATATGTTAGGTAGCATTTCACATTAAATATTCTATTTTTATCATTTATCTACTCGAGGACGAGCAGGAATTAAGCTTGGGGATGCTTGATACGTCTCCAACTTATCTATAATTTTTTATTGTTCCATGCTATTATATTATCTGTTTTGGATGTTTTACATGCATGATGCTATTTTATATTATTTTTGGGACTAACCTATTAACCTAGAGCCTAGTGCCAGTTCATGTTTTTTCCCTTGTTTTTGAGTTTCGCGGAAAAGGAATACCAAACGGAGTTCAAATAGAATGAAACCTTCACGATGATTTTTCCTGGACCAGAAGACAACCAGGAGACTTGGAGATGAAGTCGGAGGAGCCACAAGGCGGCCACAAGGACGAAGGGTGCATCTAGGGGGGTAGGGCGTGCCCCCACCCTTGTGGGCCCCTCGTGCACGCCCTGACCTAATTAATTCACATATATATTCCCATATATCCCAAAACCAACAGGGGCATTCACGAGAACTCTTTTCCGCCGCCGCAACCTTCTGTACCCGTGATATCCCATCTAGGGGCCTTTTTCGGCGTCCTGCCGGAGGGGGATTCGATCACGGAGGGCTTCTACATCAACACCATTTCCCTTCTGATGAAGCGTGAGTAGTTTATCACAGACCTACGGGTCCATAGCTAGTAGCTAGATGGCTTCTTCTCTCTCTTTGATTCTCAATACCTTGTTCTCCTCGATGTTCTTGGAGATCTATTCGATGTAATACTTTTTTGTAGTTTATTTGCCGAGATCCGATGAATTGCTAATTTGTGATAAGCTTATTTATGAATATTATTTGCATCTTCTCTGAATTCTTATATGAACTATCGGTTTGGTTTGGCCAGCTAGATTGGTTTTTTTTAGAATGGGAGAAGTACTTAGCTTTGGGTTGAATCTTGCGGTGTCCTTTCCCAGTGACAGTAGGGGCAGCAAGGCACGTATTGTATTGTTGCCATCGAGGATAAAAAGATGGGGTTTTCATCATATTGCTTGAGTTAATTCCTCTACATCATGCCATCTTACTTAATGTGTTACTCTGTTCTTTATGAACTTAATACGCTAGATGCATGGTGGATAGCGGTGGATGTGTGGAGTAATAGTACTAGATGCAGGCAGGAGTCAGTCTTCTTGACACGGACGTGATGCTTATATTCATGATCATTGCCTTAGATGTCGTGATAACTTTGCGCTACTCTATCAATTGCTCGGCAGTAATTTGTTCACCCACCGTATTATTTGCTATCTTGAGAGAAGCCTCTAGTGAAACCTATGTCCCCTGAGTCTATTTGCCATCATATAAGTTTCCGATCTACAATCTTAGTTTCTGATCTACTTTTCTTGCAATCTTTTACTTTCCGGTCTATAAACCAAAAATACCAAAAATATTTACTTTATTGTTTATCTATCTCTATGAGATCTCACTTTTGCAAGTAACCGTGAAGGGATTGACAACCCCTTTATCGCGTTGGGTGCAAGATTGTTTGATTGTTTGTGCCGTTATTCGATGAGTTTTGCATTATCTCCTACTGGATTGATACCTTGGTTCTCAAACTGAGGGAAATACTTATCTCTACTTTGCTGCATCACCCTTTCCTCTACAAGGGAAACACCAACGCAAGCTCAAGAAATAGCAGATGGTAGCCCAACCCGCACCTGAAACAGTCAACCCTCATACTCCCCTCCGCCTGCGACTAGACTGCCGCATCTTCCAGAGCTCCTGTTCGTTCTCGTCCAAGGCCTCGTTGTTGTTCTCCGCCTTTGTTCACTCGCCATGTGTAGTGCGCCGCCGTCTGGCGTTGTCAACATGGTCAAGGGATACGTCTCCGTAGTATCTACTTTTTCTAATGCTTTTCCTCTTGTTTTGGACTCTAATTTGCATGATTGGAATGAAACAAACCCGGACTGACGCTATTTTCAGCAGAACAACCATGGTGTTGTTTTTGCGCAAAAATAAAAGTTCTCATAATGGAACAAAACTATTTGGAGAATTTTTATACAATAAAAGAAAAAAAGCGGAGCCAAGAACCATTGGAGGGGGGCTCTGGGTGAGCACAACCCACCAGGGCGCCCTCCTCCTGTCACGCCCAGGTGGGTTGTCCCCACCTGGTGGTCCCGCAAACCCTGATTCAAACTCTATAAAATCCTATTTTTGGAGAAAAAATCAGGGAGAAGAATAATCGCATTTCACGAGACGCGTCCACTGCCACCTCCTGTTATTCATCAGAGAGGGGGATCTTCGATCTTCATCATCATCAACCCTTCTCCATCGCCAATTCCATGATGCTCCCCACCCGGAGTGAGTAATTCCTTCGTAGGCTCGCTGGTCGGTGAGGAGTTGGATGAGATTCATAATGTAATCGAGTTAGTTTTGTTAGGGCTTGATCCCTAGTATCCATTATGTTCTGAGATTGATGTTGCTATGACTTTGCCATGCTTAATGCTTGTCACTTTGGGCCCGGGTGCCATGATTTCAGATCTGAACCATTTATGTTATCACCATTATATCTATGTTCTAGATCTGATCTTGCAAGTTATAGTCACCTATTACATGTTGTGATCCCTAAACCTCGGAGTAACAGTATTCGGGATACTTTCTGGTGATGACCATAGTTTGAGGAGTTCATGTATTCACTATATGCTAATGCTTTGTTTCGGTTCTCTATTAAAAGGAGGCCTTAATATCCCTTAGTTTCCATATGGACCCCGCTGCCACGGGAGGGTAGGACAAAAAATGCCATGCAATCTCTTTCCATAAGCACGTATTACAATTTACGGAATACATGCCTACATTATATTTATGAACTAGAGCTAGTTTTGTATCACCCTAGGTTATGACTTTTATATGATGAATATCATCCAATGAATTCACCGATCCAATGCCTACGATTTTCCTACATATTGATCTTCCTAAGTTACTATTACTACTACTGTTACCACTGCAATCAAAATTATCATATTACTGTGCTACTGATCATATTGTTGTAGATAATTAATCTCTAGGTGTTGTTGAATTGACAACTTAGCTGCTAATACTTGCAAATATTCTTTGGCTCCCCTTGTGTCGAATCAATAAATTTGGGTTGAATACTCTACCCTCAAAAACTGTTGCGATCCCCTATACTTATGCGTTATGAAGACCTTTTTCTTGCGCCATTGTCGGGGAGCATAGCTATATTTGTTGAGTCACCTGGGATTATTATCTATTTATCACTATGAAGAATCTGAAGGATACAAAAACCAAGCTCGTTCCCTCTAGGACGAGGCGAGGTAAGGAACTGCCATCACACTCTGCACTTGATTCACCTTCTGTTTTGAGTAGACTTGCAACACCACCACATGCTCTTAATCCTGATATGTCACAAGTTATTGATGATGCTACTTATATGAATGCTACTCATGATGATGCTAGTATCCTGCTTGATGATGGTGTGCCACTAGGTGATTTTCTTGATGAACAAATTGCTAGAGCTAAAGAGAATGAAATTACTGAAACTGATGAGATACTTGAAACTGAAAATCTTGAAACACCTATTAGAGCTATCCCTCCTAGATATTAAATGCCTAAGATACCTGAAGGTTATGTTATGGATGAGGAGACAACTGAGATTTTCTTGCTTGCAATGATAGAGATGATCTTAAGAAATTATTATGCAAACTGAAAGAGAAATCTTTGAATGCTAGAATGAAATGTGATCCTAAGTTTGCTACTTCATCTATCTTTGTTGATGATAAGGATTATGAATTCTCTGTTGACCCAAAGTTAATTACTTTGGTTGAATCTGACCCCTTCCATGGTTATGAAACTGGAACTGTTGTGGCACACCTTACTAAATTAAATGATGTAGCCATCCTATTTTCTCATGATGAGAAGATTTGTTACTATTATATCCTCAAATTATTTCCATTCTCATTAAAGGGTGATGCTAAGATATGGTACTATACTCTTGCTCCTGGTTGTGTGCGTAGTCCCCAGGATATGATTTATTACTTCTGTGAAAAATATTTTCCTGCTCATAAGAAACAAGCTGCCTTACAGGAAATATTTAAATTTTTGCAAATTGAAGAAGAGAGTCTCCCATAAGCTTGGGGGAGGCTTGTCGAATTGCGTAATGCTTTGCCTGATCATCCTCTTAAGAAAAATGAAATACTTGATATATTCTATAATGGACTAACCGATGCTTCTAGGGACTTCCTAGATAGTTGTGTTGGTTGTGTTTTCAGGGAACGATTTGTTGAACTAGCCGAGGAATTATTGAATAATATATTGAAAAATTATGATGATTGGACTCTTCCTGAACCACCGCATAAACCCACTCCAAAGAAGATGGGTATCTTATATCTTAGTCTGGAAGATATGCAATAGGCAAAGAAATCTATGAAGGAAAAAGGTATTAAAGAAGAGGATGTTAAAAATTTACCTCCTATTGGATAAATACATGGACTTGATACACCACCACCCAAGGTGGTAGAGGTAAACTCTTAATGACATTTGATGAAAGGGACATATAATATGCATCCTAGTCAATGCCTTTATGAGTTTGTTGATTACATTAGAAAGCAAGATCACTTCAATGAAAATGGTATGAAACAACTGAAATAAAATTTTGATATGATTTCTCGCTTGAGTGACTTGCTATTTAGAATCTCCAATGATGTAAGAGGCATAGGAAAACATGCTTCTATGGTTCATACTCAGTTAGAACAAGTTGCTAAATCTCAAAGAGAATTGCTTGAGGAAATGAATAATATTATCAATGATCATGCTATTAGAGTAGTAACTAGAGGAGGTGGAATGACTCGGGAACCACTTTATCCTGATGGTCATCCTAAAATAATTGAACAAGACTCTCAAAGAATCAACACTCATGCACCTAGTTCGTCTAAGAAGAAAAAGAAAAAGAAAAATGATAGGACTTTGCATCCTTCTAGTGAACCTAAGATGGAAAAACCTCCTGATAATAATGATGTTTCTATCTCTGATGCTGAAACTCAATCTAGTAATGAACATTCATCTAGTATAATGAAAAAGATAACGAGGATGTTCATGAATACATTCAACCAAACAATGATAAAGAACTAGATAATGATGTTGAGATAGAACCAACTGTTGATCTTGATAACCCACAACCTGAAAATAGAAGATATGATAAAAGAGACTTTGTGGCAAGAAAACATTCATGGGAGAGAAAGACAACCATGGGTTCAAAACCCATGCCCTTTCCACCTAAATCAACTAAAAAGAAAGATGATGAAGAATTTGAACGCTTTGCTGAAATGCTTAGGCCAATCTTTTTGTGCACTCGCTTGCTGATATTTTAAAGATGGCCCCTTATGCAAAATACATGAAAGACATCTTCTCTAATAAAATAAAAATACTTGAAGCTAAAATCTCCACCATGCTTGCTAACTATTCTTTTAAGGATGGAGTACCTAAAAAACATGGAGATCCGGAAATACCAACTATACCTTGCTCCATCAAAAGAAATTATGTCAAAACTGCTTTGTGTGATTTTTGAGCTAGTGTTAGTGTTATGCTTTCTCCTTATATAAAAGACTTGATTTGAATAAACTCACACCTATAGAAATATCTTTGCAAATGGCTGACAAATCAACTGCCATACCTATTGGTATTTGTGAGGATGTGCTCGTTGTTGTTGCAAATGTTACTATTTTAACTGACTTTCTTATACTTGAGATGCCCAAGGATGACAACATGTTGATTATACTTGGTAGACCCTTCTTGAATACTGCAGGGGCTGTTATTGATTGCAATAATAGCAAGGTCACTTTCCATATCAATGGTAATGAGCATACGGTGCACTTTCTGAAGAAACAATTCCAAGTGAATGGTATTAATGTTATTGAAAAATCTCCGACAATCACTATTGGAAGTTTTCAACTACCTCTTCCTACTGCCAAAAAGAAATATGAAATGCCTATTATTGGGGACATGCATATCCCTGTGATCATTTTTTAGAGGTATGAAGTTGATGAATTTAGTAGGCACTACCTTCTGCTCCCAACTTTTATTTTATGTTTTTCTTAGTTAAATAAAATAAAATGCCACGTTCATCCTGTTTTCTGGATTTTCCGTGCAATAAAAAATTGACCCAAAAATAAAAGTTCTCAGAATGCCCTGAAAGTTTAATACGATTTTTTCTGAATATTTAATATTTTTGATGCAAATAACATCAGAGGGGGTGCATCAAGTGAGCACAACTCACCTGGGTGCGCCAACAGCCCTAGGCGCGCCCTGATGGGTTGTGGTCCCCACGTGGGCCCCCTCACTTATCTCTTTAGCCCATGTTATCACCTACCTATAGAAAAGATCACCATTCCTCTCTCTCTCTCTCTCTATCTATCTATCTATCTATCTCGTGGTCTTGCTCTCTAACCCACGGATTTCGATCTCTTTGCTCGAAGCTCCGTTTCCGAAACTGTTTTGGGGGATTGCTACTTGGTATGTAACTCCTCCATTGGTCCAATTAGTTTTTTCTTTAGTGGTTTATATTTTGAATAATTAGCTACTCTTGGTGCTGCTATAGATGAGCTTGCATGTTGAATTCTTAGAGTTCTAAGTAGTTTGAATGCTCAATATAACCTCTATGCATGCTTATGAGTAGTTGCTACCAATCTTGTGAAGTTTTGTTGACAAACATTTTGTGGACTAAAAATTTCAGAATTTTATTTATAGGAATAAGATGAGTTTCTTTAGGAAGTTTGCTTCCAAGAAGAACTCCAAGGGAGTCATTGGGGAATCATCGAATAGAGACCTCCATACTCGGAGAATGGCGGAAGTGCGCCCGTGTGAATGGCCGCACAACCCCTTCATGGATGGAGTCGGAATCCATCAAGAGTTCACACAATTTGCTGCTAGTCCTGGCCTCACCGACTTCATCGTAGCTGAGTGTGAAAAATACCATCTCCTTACAAATTCCTTTGTGCGAAGCATCCATTTTCTGAGTAGGAATAACCCTCCTGAGGTGCAGTTTAATTTATATGTTGAAACCCGTCAGATACCACTTTTGGAATTTTGTGATATATGTTTGATCCCTTCTGACGGGGAAATAAGGGAGCCTAGGCCTGCAGAGTTCGAGGACTTTTATCGTACTATGTCTGTGGGAGATGAGAGAGGGGTGTCGAGTGTTACTCCCACTAGCTTGCAGTTTCCTTCTGTGCATTATTTTGCTCTATTCATTATGAAGTGTGTATTTGATAGAGAGAAGGTTGGTGCACTTAATGCCCCTGATTTCGCTGTCTTACAACGTGTACTATACGATGATAACACTAACAGCCTAGGAGCTATTATTGCATGTTTTCTACACCTTAACAGGACTAAGGGTAAAATGCATGGCGGTATTTGTGCCACTTGTTTAGCAAGTAACTTTAACGTTCAGATACGCCAACATGATTATCAATTGCCAAAGGTTTACTTAGATCGCCAGGCTATGGCAGTTCATCAATTTATTGATGGTGAGAACATTGATACTCATATTCCCTACAACCTTGTTTTTGTGAGGATACCCATGATATTATTCCGTTGCATGCACCTGCTTTGTTTGATTCTATTGCTAGGGGCAGATACAGGATCATGCCAGATCACATCATTGCCTACCGAAATGGCCAGGCGGTAGCAGCGGAGGAGCCTCAGGAGTGGGACGCTCAGATGCCCGCTCCGCAACACTTTAACGTGGGACCGGAGGGCTACTACGAGTGGTGATTACCAAGCTAAACCAAAATACTAAGCTTGGGGGAGTACGTGTTTCCGTCGACATTACATTCATGTTCACACATTTCATTCCAGTTGTCGGTGTCCACACTTTTTCGTTGTTTTATCCATGCTAGATTTATTTTCTCACTTTCTTCTTGTGTGTTTGAAAAACTTTGAGAAAACCGAAAAATATTTCTTGCTTATTTCGGTTTTTCTATCTAGTTTAGTTAGTTGTAGTATTAAAAAAATCCAAAAAGATTTCCTTGTTCTTCTTTTTGCTTGTTGGGAGCTCTCCCGTGTAAATAGTTTTTCTCGTTTTTGTTTTTCCCTTTAATTTGCTTTGTCCAAGAAAAACTAAAAACTCCAAAAATATTTTAGTGTGTTTCTCTCCAATTATTTCCCTTTTTATTGAATCATACCGAGGAGAAGACCACGATGAAATTGTTGAGTGTCTCTCATATGCATTATTGTTGATCTAACGAGGAGCCAAAATTACCTTGTCTTCTCCTTCTGAATAAAATGTTTGCAAATTCCAGCTTAGTCCACGACACTCTTGCACTATTATTATTTTCATATCATTTGGTCGTGCATGTGAAAGGCAATAATGACAATATTTTATGAACTGGTTGTGGTAGAGAGAAATGGGTATGAACTCAACTTGTTCTATTTTTATAAATATGTTTAACCTAGTATCCATGATTCAGCCTATTATGATTAAACATCTTTGTAATGAAAATTAGAGATTATAGTTTCTCATGCCATGTTTAAGTAGCTAGGAGTGTATAATGATTTATCTTGGATGTCAACATGCATTTAAATGATAGTGATGTGGTATGATGATATGGTATCCTCCTTCAATGTTCGAGCGGTTTGACTTGGCACATGTTCATGTATGTAGTTGAATCGAAACCAACATAGCCTCTTTGATATTTATGTTCATGGTGTCCATATCCTACTCATGCTAGTATCCAATGTTACTTACGCATAATGCATGTTCATGACCGTTTTCGCTCTCTAGTTGGCCGCTTCTCAACCTATTTGCTAGCAGTTGCCTGTACTAAGCGTGAATACTGCTTGTGCATCAAAATCCTAAACCCAAGTCATTCCAGATGAGTCGACCATATATCTACCTATATGCGGTATTACCCTGCCATTCTAAGTAAATTTGCATGTGCCACCTCTAAAAACTTCAAATAAACTTTCGTTTTTGTGTGCCTGGATTGTTCATAGAGCGATAAGAGGTAGTCAAAATTTTCCATGCTAAGCGGGTTATTCTCATGATGAGTGTTTACTCACTCGTCCTTGCATGAGAGGGGCGGTAATAGGGATTCCCAGCCCCGAACTCAAAAATTGCAAATAATTAAACAAAACTCCCCCATGACTGATGTTGGTATGGATGGTACCGTGGATTTGTCTATTCCGGAGTGTGTTTGTTGGTGGAGGGGAGTAAACCTTTACTTTTATCGCTTGGGAACCGCCACTAATGTGTTTAGCAAGGAAGATATCGATAATTAATGTCGTGAAGTAAGCAGGAAGGGCACATTTGTCAAAATTTCATTTATCTCTATTTAAAAAATCTGAGCTCTGACACCCGCTGGAAATCCCTACTTCCCTCTCCGAAGGGACTATCTATTTAATTTTATGTTGTGTCATCACCTTCTCAAATAAGCGCCAGATTTGATAGCATTATTGTCATCCTCATGCATTGTGTATAGCTAATGTCGGGTGCATCATGACTGGATCTTTCTTACCATGAATTACAATGTTTAGTCGCCGCTTGAAATTTGGAGGTGCTCTGCATTTATTTTTTGCGGTCTCAGAAAGGGCTAGCGAGATACCACTATTGTCATATTATATCATGGTTGTTTTGACAAAGTGTTGTCATTTGAGATATCTGATTATTGCTCGCTAGTTGATTATGCCGTTGATATGAGCTAATATGTTTTTTAAGAGTTATTGTTGACATGGTTAGTCATAATCTTTGCTAAAAACTTGGGTGCTACTTAAGTTTATTTGTGTAAACAAGAGCAAAAGAGTTCGTAAAAGTTTTTCTTTTTCACTTTCAGTTTATCAATTGAATTGCTTGAGGACAAGAAAAGGTTTAAGCTTGGGGGAATTGATACGTCTCTGTCGTATCTACTTTTCCTAACGCTTTCACTCTTGTTTTGGCCTCTAATTTGCATCATTTGAATGAAACTAACTAGACTGGCGTTGTTTTTAGCAGAACTACCATGGTGTTGTTTTTGTGCAGAAATAAAAGTTCTCGGAATGGAACGAAACTTTTTGGAGAATTTTTGTACAACAAAAGAAAAATAATGGAGCCAAGAACCACCGGAGGGGGGGGGGCTGGGTGAGCACAACCCACCATGGCGCGCGCCCCTCCTCGCGCGCCCAGGTGGGCTATGCCCACCTGGTAGCCCCGCAGACCCTGATTCCAACTCTATAAAATCCTATTTTTGGAGAAAAAACCAGGGAGAAAGAATTATCGTGTTTCACGAGACGGAGCCGCCACCACCTCCTGTTCTTCACTGGGAGGCCAGATCTGGAGTCCGTTTGGGGCTCCGGAGAGGGGGATCTTCGATCTTCGTCATCATCAACCCTTCTCCATTGCCAAATCCATGATGCTCCCCACCAGGAGTGAGTAATTCTTTCGTAGGCTCACTGGTCGGTGAGGAATTGGATGAGATTCATCATGTAATCGAGTTAGTTTTGTTAGGGCTTGATCCCTAGTATCCATTATGTTCTGAGATTGATGTTGCTGTGACTTTGCCATGCTTAATGTTTGTCACTTTGGGCCCGGGTGCCATGATTTCAGATCTGAATCGTTTATATTATCATCATTATATCTATGTTCTAGATCCGATCTTGCAAGTTATAGTCACCTATTACGTGTTATGATCCCTAAACCCTGGAGTGATAGTATTCGGGATACTTCCTGATGATGACCGTAGTTTGAGGAGTTCATGTATTCACTGTGTGCTAATGCTTTGTTCCGGTTCTCTATTAAAAGGAGGCCTTAATATCCCTTAGTTTCCATATGGACCCCGCTGCCACGGGAGGGTAGGACAAAAGATGTCATGCAAGTTCTTTCCATAAGCACATATGACAATTTACGGAATACACGCCTACATTATATTTATGAAACGGAGCTAGTTTTGTATCGCCCTAGGTTATGACTATTATATGATGAATATCATCCAACGAATTCACCAATCCAATGCCTACGATTTTCCTACATATTGATCTTGCTATGTTACTATTACCACTACTGTTACCACTGCTATGAAAATTATCATATTATTGTGCTACTGATCATATTGCTGCAGATAATTAATCTCCAAGTGTGGTTGAATTGACAAGCCAGCTGCTAATATGTGCAAATATTCTTTGGCTCCCCTTGTGTAGAATCAATAAATTTGGTTGAATACTTTACCCTCAAAAACTTTTGTGATCCCATATACTTGTGGTATATCATCAACAACCGAGAGGAATAAGGAGATGATTGTATGTGGAGAGGATGACAGTAAGGACCTACTAGGGTCATGGAAGTACGCAAGCAAGTGCCTTGTTATTAGTACAAGGCAAAAAATGATTCCTCCTATGGTTTGACATCTACTCCCTCCGTCCCATAATATGGTCTTATATTAGTATCTATAGTAGTATCAAAAACGGTCTTATATTATGGGACGGAGGGAGTATGTCCCACGCCATTGTCAACGTAGTCAATAAATGAGAGAATTACACAACAAGCGGCTGACACCAGGACCCATCAAGTCGCGCAGTTGTTATTTAGTTTTGGAGACAGAGTAGGGTATCAACGGGGTTGTGCGGGGGCTGTGGCCCGTCTAGCCCAGGCTTTTATTTTATGTTTACCACATGATGATCCTAGTTTTTTTCTGTGTGAAAATGGCTAGCCCGGTTATATTTTTTAAAGAATACCCAATAGAGGCCTACTTGCTTTTCTCATACCTACTGGGCAGCAAATCTTTCAAGATGAGAGGGATGTATTCGCTTGCCCAGAAAATGGGCTATAAGTAGTAAGAAATGGGTTGTAAATTTTAAAAACACAACAAACCGGCAATTAGTTTCAAAAATCATTTATTTAGGATTTTGAGATTTCAAATTCCATTGTTTTTGCGAGGAAAAATAGGTTGGATTTTAAGTTGATATAAATTTATTTTTTAAATTAGTTTGAATGCCACTCGAAATTTCAGGATTAAAAACAGTTCGGAACGCTCCAAAATATGCTAAATTTCGTTGAAGTTTTTAACCATGGTCAGAATATGGGTTGTAATGCTAACAAAAAGAATATGGGCTTTAAAAAAATCCTTAAGAAATAGAAAATGGGCTGTTATTTTTGAAGAAATAATGGCAGATGGGTTGTATGCTATTTTCCACATATTAGAGGCTAACTTGTGGGCCTACTAGGTTAAGGCGTACACTTTCCTAAAAAAGAATAGGTTGACGCATACGCGAGGCCATGTCAACTTAGTCAACACGAGAGAGGAGTGACTGTTGGATGTCCATCCAATGGCTGTCGTGCTTCTTCAATCTCTGTTCTTCCTGCTCCAGCCGCCTAAACCAGCGCCAGTGGGACTACCTCCTCCTGCCTCCCATGACCGGCTCTGCTGCCACGCAGGCCTCACTGCCCCACCCTACTCCTATCGCTGGCCTGGCCATCCCTGTACTGACCCATACCTCTTGTTATTCTCCGGCGACGGCAGCCTCACACTAGAGCCAAACCAGTAAACCCTCATACTCCCTCCCCGTGGGAAACAACTGCCGAGTCTTACCCGGCTCCGGGTCATTCCCTTCCTAGGCATCGCCATCGTCCACCACCTTGGTGCTCTCGGTGCAGCGTAGTCAATGTGGTCAAGGAACAACTTCTATTTGATGAGGACTGTCTGTGGAGAGGCTGGCAGCTGGGTCCACGGCCGCACACAAGGAAGTGCCTCCTTATTATGCTCAAAATAATGACTCCTCCGCCTGACATCAGGGACCCACCGGAAGGGCATCTCTGTTTCAGGAAAAAAATGTTTCTCCCACTAACAGCTAGGACCCACCAGCTATATCTCCGCACTCAAGGAAGTGCCTCTGTATCACATGAAAACAAATGCTTCCTTTCCCTGACAGCTGGGACCAACTAGCTACATCTTCATACGGAAGGAAGTGCCTCCTTAGTACATGCACGAAAAATGACGCCCCTTGACAGCTGCGACCCACCATGTCGAAGGGTATGTAGTGTTATCTGTCTGGTCGTCAACATGTACATACATAGCGGTCGATCGGTCTCTCTGTAGCGATGAACCATGACCGAGTAAGAAGCGACACGTGTCGTAGTAGAGCCGTCGACATAGCATGTCACCTAGTCTGTCTGTACCGTGCAAACGCACGTACAGTCAAACTCCAAGAAAGTAAATACGGCTATGTACGTACATACGGGCAGGGTCTCGAATGCGTACAATAATGGCATCTTGTTCATCGACAGCCAACCGGCTGGGTCGGAACGAAGGAAACAACATCATGTTCATCGGGACGCAACCGACTCGGTCGAAATACATCCTGTTCATCGGGAGCCAACTGGCTTGGACGGAATAACCAAAACGAGGTCTGGCGTACAGCAAAACAGAGGAAACATCCTTCTGTTCAACTACGTATGGTCGAAACGGGGTTCTGCTCATTGGGAAAGGTCTGGCATACCGCAATACGTAGGAAACGGACTTATGTTTGAGTGCCTATTGTCGAAACATGGTCCTATTGATCGGGAGGGGTGTCGCATACCACAAAATGGAGGAAACAAACTTCTGTTCGGGCACCTATGGTCGAAACGGGGTCCTGTTGATCGGGAGGGGTCTGGTGTACCGCAAAACAAAAGAAACGAACTTCTGTTCGAGCGCCTACGGTCGAAATGGTGAACTATTCATCCACCGTCTACTGCCTCGCTCCAGCCTCCACGAGCTACTATTCATCCACCGTCTACGGCCTCGCTCCAGCCTCCACGGGCTACTGTTCATCCATTGTCGACTACCTCCAGCCTCCACCTACTACTATTCATCCATCGTCGACTTCCTCCAGCCTCCACCTGCTAGTTTTCATCCTCCGCGACTTCCTCCTGCCTCCACTAGCCACTTTTCATCCAGCCTCCACTGGCCACTATTCATCCAGCCTCCACGGGGTCCTGTTCATCCACCCCCAGCCGGCTGGGGGTGGGGCAGCCTCCTAAGGATCCTATTCATCACAGCAAACGCCTACTACCACGGGGTCATGTTCATCCAACCCCTACCGGGAACCGTTCATCCACAGCCAACCAACCGGCTGGACTCACCACGTCTCGACCCGTTCTACATATCGCGCGCGCGGCAGCGACGGGCACTGTTCATCCAGAGGGAACCCCAACACCCCGGCTGGCTACGTCTCTCACACGGGGGCTCGATCGGCTTCAGTGAGCAGCGAGAACAATCGATCAATAGGGTAAAGTTAGTAGGAAAGGAATCAGTTAGTTTCAGTTAGCAGCGAAGGGATCGATCGATTCGCTTCAATATGTAGTAGGATCGATCGCTCGTGTTTAGTACATAGCTAGTGCAATTGGTTGGGTTCAGCAAGCGAACACCTCGCTCGGGTTCAGTTAGTGAGCGTCTCGCACACACGCGCGTACGAGAGAGAAACGGGCAAACCACACTGTATCGCGCAGCCCCGACCACCCACCATAACTAAGAACTCCCCAAAATTTTCCTCACCCTCACTTCTACCATGATTTTTTATGTCATGGATGGGCCAAAGAATATCATGCAGGTGCATCCCCGGCCCACCCAGGACGAAAAACCCATTTTTCTATCATGATTTTTTGTCATAGAAGTAGGAGCCGCCATATCTATGATGAAACGTGTTTTTGTCACAATTATCGTCATAGAAGTGTCATAACCATTACAGAAAAAAATTGTTCAGGCCGTAATGTCACGGATGTGTATTTTTTTGTAGTGAGGACTCCAAGACCGTCAAGGAGAACATTGTATTTAAGATCAAAGAGAGAGAAGAAGCCATCTAGCTACTAGCTATGGACCCATAGGTTTGTGGTGAACTACCCACGCATCATTGGAAGGGTAGCAATGGTGATGTACAAGCCCTCTGTGATTGATTCCCCCTCTGGCAAAGTACCGGAGGAGGCTCCAGATGGGATCCCTAAAAAAATAGAAGCTTGCAGCGGTGGAAAAAGTGTTTCTTAGGTGCCTCCATGGGGTTTCTCGATTTTAGAGAATTTAAGGACGTGGAATTAGATCAGACGGAGCCACATGGAGCCCACAAGGCATCAGGGCGCTCCTACCCCCTGGGCATGCCTTGCTGCCTTGCCGTCTCCTTGCTTCCTGTCTAGTCTCCTCCTGAAGCTTCCAGGGTCTCTCTTGTCCACAAAAAAGTCATGAAAAAATTTCGTAGCATTTGGACTCTGTTTGGTACTAATTTCCTGGAAAACCAAAAGCAAGCAAAAAAACAACTGGCACTTGGCACTAGGTTAATAGGTTAGTCCCAGAAAATGATATAAAATAGCATATAATTGCATATAGAACATCCAAGATTGATACTATAATAGCATGGAACAATAAAAAAATATAGATATATTGGAGACGTATCAACCCTCCCCAAGCCTAATTCATGCTCGTCCTTGAGTAGGTAAGTGATAAAACATATTTTTTATGTGGAATGCTACCTAACATGTTCATCATGTAATCTTTCTTTTATGGGATGAATATTTGGATCCCACTTATTCAAAACAATAGTCTATAAATTGACATAAAGACATCGCTACTCAGGCATACCAACAAACAATCATGCCTTTCAAAATAAATATGCTAAAGAATGTTATCACTACAAAATCATATAGCCTTTTCATGATCCATCTTCTTAACACAAAATATAAATCATGTACGTTCCTGGTGTTAGTCAAGCAATTAGTTCATAATTTTTAACGTGCCTCAACATTTTCAATCCCCGCTCAATATATGAGTGCAAGTCATGGACATGGCACTATGGGTGGAATAGAATGCGGTGGTAGTGATTAATATGGAGAACACAAAAAGGAAGATAGTCTCACATCGACACGGCTAATCAACGGGCTATGGAGATGCCCATCAATTTATGTCAATGAGAGGAGTAGGGATTGCCATGCAACGGATGCACTAAGAGCTATAAGTGTATGAAAGCTCAAATTGAAAACTAAGTGGGCGTGCATCCAACTTGCTTGCTCATGAAGACCCCGGGCATTTGAGGAAGCCCATCATTGGAATATACAAGCCAAGTTCTATAATAAAATTCCCACTAGTATATGAAAGTGACAACATATGAGACTATATGAAAAACATGGTGCTACTTTGAACTGCAGGTGTGGAAAAGGATAGTAACATTTCTCCTTCTCTCTTTTTTCTCTCTTTTTTTGTTGGACTCTTTATTTATTTATTTTCTCACTGGAATAATGCTCTAATAATGATCATCATCACACTTCTATTTACTTACAAATCAATATTACAACTTGATAAAACTAAAACATATGACTCTATATGAATGCCTCTGATAGTGTACCGGGATGTGCTATGATGCTAGCGTAACATGTATGATAATGATAAACGGTGGCTAAGCCACAAATGCTATGTTAGCTATATGATCATGCAAAGCAATATGACAATGATGATGTGTGTCAAAATAAATGGAGCGGTGGAAATTGCATGGCAACATATCTCAGAATGGCTATGGAAATGCCATGATAGGTAGGTATGATGGTTGTTTTAAGGAAGATATAAGGAGGCTTATGTGTGATAGAGTGTATCATATCACAGGGTTTGGATGCCCTGGAGAAGTTTGCATCGACTCTTGAGGTGAGAAAGGTCAATGCATGATACCGAAGGGGCTAGCAAATTGCGGAAAGTTGAGAGCGCGTACAATCCATAGACTCACATTAGTCATAAGGAACTCACGTACTTATTGTGGAAGTTTATTGGCCCTCGATGCAAAGTACTACTACGATGCCCCTAGGGGGATGTTGGTAGGAGTTGACCATCGCGGGCCCCGACCTTCACGCAAAGACACTCAATAATAAATCATGCTCCAACTTCTTACCATCACCAGAGACTATACGTGCATGCTTCGGGAATCACAAACCTTAGCACCAATATTTTTTACTAAACCACAATTATTCACTAGTACAACTCCCATATTACCATCTCCATATCTCAAAACTATTGCAAGGTATCAAACTTATCAGATTCAGTGACCTACACGAAAGATTTTATTATGTCCCTCTTGAATACGTGTCATATTAGGACCAATTTCATAACCCGTACATATCGCCATTACTATTTAATAGACTCTCAAAAGATGTAAGTGAAGCATGAGAGTACAACTATTTCTTTAAAATATAACCACGGTCGTGCTCTAAAAGATGTAAGTGAAGCACTAGAGCAACTACCTAGCTCAAAAGATATAAGTGAAGCACAAAGAGTATTCTAACAAATCGCAAATAAATGTGTGTCACTACAGGAATCAACTTATTTTCCGTCTGCCATGGCAGATGGCAAAGGCACCAAAAGCGGACGGCAAAGCTCTTTGTCGTCTGCCACCGATGGCAAAGCTGCCCAACAAAGAACATGATGGTAAACAGGTTCTTTGTCATCTGCTTTCCCAAAGCGGAGGGAAGAGAACCTTTGTAGTTCGTGGCAGACGACAAAGAATCTAGACGGTAACGAACAGGCGTTAGCCACGTTAGGTGGCTAATGGCAGCCTTTGTCGTCTGCCAGCAGATGGCAAACGTTGCCTCCCCTTTGTCGTCTACCATAGACGGCAAAGGAACCAAATGGTATAGCTCCCAAATTGCACAAGTTGCTGCCACGTGGCCTGTTTGTCGTCTGTGGCAGACGGCAAAGAGGCTGCATTGCCTCTTTTTTCGGGTTTTTTCTTATATCCAAGAAATTTCATAGCAATATATATATATATATATATATATATATATATATATTTCACAGGGCAATTTAAGAGCACACATATGACATATCCAACACTCAAGTTTCATGAATACATAACCAACACATAGTTCCATCCATACATATTGCAATAGTTTCACATTGTTCATCCAACACCTATCCATCCATCCATATAACAAGTTCCACATTGTTCATCGATACGAAAGAAAAGCAGAAAGGGAAAAGAAGCACTCCATCCATGCAAGCTTCAGTGAAGTAAGTGAAATCTGCAAAATGGGAAACAAGAAAGTTAGAAGAAGAAGACTAGAAGAAGAAGAAGAAAATGAAGAATAAGAAGAAATCATACTTAGGGAAAATGGAGATAACCTAGCTAATTATGCCATTTTTGAGTGAACTAAGCATATTATGCCATTTTTGATATAAAGCAGCTAAGTATAGGTCATTATTAAGCTAACCTAGGTAACTAAGCATATTAGAGCTAACTTCGAGCTAACTTAGGTCATTTTGGAGAAGAAGAAGAAGAAGAAGAAGAAGAAGAAGAAGGTTTTTACCCTTTTCCTTCTCATTCTTCTTCATTTATTCTCTCTTTTTCTTCTCTTTCTTCTTCTATTCTTTCTTTTTCTCCGCTTCCTTGTTTTTCTTCTTCTTATTCCTTATTTGTGTCACTTTAGAGCTTACATAAGTAATTATGACATTTTTGAGCTAACTCAGCTTATTATGTCAATTTGGAGTAAAATAAGGTAAGTATAGGTCATTTTTGTGCTAACATAAGTAATTATGTCATTTCTGATCATTTTGGAGCTAACCTAGCTAAAATGGACCATATTGGAGCTAACCTAGGTAAACTTAGTCATTTTGGAGCTAACCTAGGTAAAATGGATCATATTGGAGCTAACCTAGGTAAAATAGGTCATTTTGGAGCTAACCTAGCTAATTATGCCATTTTTTGAGTTAACTAAGCATATTATGCCATTTTTGACATAAGTCATCTAAGTATAGGTCTTTATTGAGCTAACCTAGGTAACCAACCATATTAGAGCTAATTTAGCATTTTAGAGCTAACTTAGGTCATTTTGTAGCTAAGTTAGGTAAGATTGATCATTTTGGAGCTAATTAAGCTTATTATGTCATTTTCTAGGAAAACAAGCCAAGTATATGACATATATGAGGTTACCAAGGTTATTATGCCATTTCAAACCTAAGTAAGCTAATTATGCCATTTTTTACATAAGTAAGCTAAGTGTATGTCATTATTGAGCAAACCTAGGTAACTAAGCATATTAGAGATAACTTAGCATATTAGAGCTAACTTAGGTCATTTTGGAGGAAACAAAGCTAAGTATAGATCATTTTGGAAATAAGTAAGCTAATTATGTCATTTGGAGGAAGATAAGCTAAGTCTAAGCATTTTGCAGGAAATAAAGCTAAGTCTAGGTCTTTATGCATTTGGTAAGCAAAACACTAGAGAAAACTTACCGTCATCACGAAGGTGAAGCACCAACGTGGCTCGTGCCGGTACCACCACCTGGGGAAGGATCATGTGATGCTTGTCTCGTTAGCACCAAAGATCATTTGCAATGTCTCGTTAGCATGACGACACTCAAATGTTAATACTAGTAACTACTAACCACTGTTCAAGATATCTTCCGATATTCCGATAAACCAGCCGATTTATCGCTTATCGTTGCCTGGCCGATAAGATAAATCGGCCGATAAATTAGCCGATATGGCGATAAATCGTCTGATATGCCGATAAACTGGCCGATTTACCACTTATCTTGGGTCGACCGATAAGTTCCCGATAAGCGATATCCCCAACATTGCTACTAACCATTCAAATTAAACTCATCGTGGTCCCCGGAGCAATCTCTGGCATCGGAGGAGGGGTCTGACCGGCCTTCTGGCACACAGACTACACATTTGGTTTTCACGGGTCAGTCATACAAGTTAATAATGAAAAGAACATTAAGTGAATGATTTCTCTAATATGCAGAAGAAACTTACCACGGGGAGCTCATACATGATCCAGTTCTGCATGTCATTCCGAGCCCTCTCCTCCTCCATCAACCTTGTTGTCCTCTCCTCCAACTCCCACTGCTTCTCCTCCGCCACCCAGACCCTCTCCGCTAGAAGCGCCTGGGTTCTATCTCTCTCACTCTGGAGTGCAGCCTGCAACACCACTCCTCGTTAGCATTGTAGTCATCGATGGCTGCACACACAATGTAATGCTTGAAAGAAATCTGATTCTGTATAACTAACCTGGAAGGCAAGCTCAATGGCCATGGACGAGGCCTTGTCTCAGGATTTGAGCTCGTTTGGCGCGCCTTGATCTCTGGGAGAGTGGGAGGACAACGGATAAGTCCATCGCCAATGGCTATCGAGCCATGGGACCTCCCGCCACCAAATACCATCACTAGCTCCGGACCAAATGGACCGCTCGGGTTAAAGTCATCCCCTTCCCCTCATCTCTATACTTCACGAGCTTGTTGTGGGAGGAGATGTTGGTGAAGTTCTTTGGATGGTCGAGGTCAGATGCAGAGAATGCCTTGGCCTTCTTGAACCGAGCAGTATGGGCCATGGTATAGAGGTTGAACACCTCCGGCACTGGTGCCATATTGTATCCCGCCTAAAACAGAGGAACATAGTATTAGTAATTAAAGGGATCAAGCTAGCATGATAGCATGAATTGCATGAATCATGAAGCAAACCACATACCTAGTTCTGCCCGTATTGATATAAGTTGGCGTTGCCTTGATGGTGTGGCACACCTCTCATTTGGGCATGCTTGTCTTTGGCACCTTTGTGGACGGCCCGCCATGCGTCTGAGCACCACTCATCCACCAACGCCTCCCAACAATCCATCTTATCCGCACACAATCTTGGGGGCATCTAAGTCAGTAAGAGAAACTTGCATGCTACGCCTATGAATCAAATCAATGAAACTAAGAACAAGGCCTTAAGATTATAGGCAATTATCATCATGTACTCATCCATCATCAGAAAAATTCCTGGCACTTCTTCTTGGGCTTCCAAACACTACGAGAGGCGAATTAGTCTCAAACAGCCTGCACCTGAGCCTCATGTCGTAAGTTTTGTAGTAGGCGCCTGCACTCGACATCGATAACCCGTGCACAGGCCTCCTCGTATCCCTCCTCACACCTGTAGAAGGTCTGCAATCAAAGGAGAGAACATTGATTAGTACAATAACTAAGCTTATTTGAAGAATTTTAATTGTGTAAAGGAGAAATTACCCAAAACATTCTGATCATCATGCCGGCCCTCATGTGGCACAAGACACCGTCGATCATCTCCTTCGGCGGGGCCGGGGTAGCCAAGTAGTGCTCCCAGGTCAATCCTAGCTCTGGAAGCTGACCCTCACTGGGTAACGTGACCCACCCCGAGAAGTTTTGCCGACAAATCGCACCAAGGACTTGGTTGGGCCTGCGGACATCCCAAGGGTGGTCCCAACCCCTGCAGTATGACAAGGCCAACACATTAGATATATTTCAAGAAACGTGAAGACAAAAGGTACAAAAAGAGTAAATGCACTTACCTCTCCCCATCAGGGAAAATCAACCAGCTCTGCTCGCGGGTTGCCGACTCGGATAGGAGCCGTGTACTACCACGCTGGTAGACGGTGCCCCCCTCAACCACCTCGTCCTCGCTGCTATCAGAAATCTGATGCCTGCCATCATCAGTATGGCCACTTGACCCCTCAGGCGGATCCTACTAGGTACCCCATCCGGACATCTCTTGGGACGTAGCCTGGGCCAGATTCACATGGGCCCAAGTGTACTAGCCCGAAGTCTCATGGGTCGAAGGCCCGTCGACCCGAGGCTCGTGGACCGGAGTCCACGTAGCCTCCTCCTCAGACGTGCCCCCCTAGCAGTCATGCTCTCGGGTGACTCAGCTGGGGGTGGCGGCGAGGAAGGCGTAGGAGCCTGCCTACCTCTCTCGCAGCCATGTCCTCCCCGACCTCGTCTCTTCCTCCCTCCCCGACCTCCTCTCCTGGTGGTGAACGACACCAACAAAGAAGCGCCCACTGGTGATGCCATACCCTCGTACAACGCTCTCTGGAGAGGTATCTGTGGAATGGAAGTACCACTCCCACCATGCTGAGGACCAGCGCCCACCATCTTTCGACACCTTTCATGACAGAAGAGTACACGGAATTAGTACAACATAAAAAAATTAAATACCAACATGAATAATAAAATGTATATTAACTCATCAGATAATAGGTAAACATAGGTCCATCAACATGTATACCCCTCGACCGTCGACCCCTCGACCCCTCGGCAACCCTCGATCCCTCAAACCCTTGAACCCTCGGCGACCCTCGACCCCTCGGCGATGAGGATAAAAAGCCAAGTTTTGAAACTTCAAACAACCAAACTGACAAAAAATTAGGGCATAGAAAGAGAAAAGAAAGACGAAATAGTACATAGTGAGAGGTTGTGCAACTAGGATGATTTTTCTATACCATCTTCTTTAATGAATTGGAGACAATGATGGCGAAGAAGTCGAAAGACAACAATGGCTTTCGAGTTCTTCACCATCATCCTCTCAAATTCCTTCAAAAAGTTGTTAGATAATATCATCCTAGTTGCAGAACCTCTCACAACATATTGTTTCGTCTTTGGTTTCTCTTTCTATGCTTTGATTCTTTGTCATGAGTCAGTTTGGGTGTTTCAAGTTTCAAAACTTGGATTTTAATCCTCGATGATCATTGACCCCTCAACAACCGGCGACCCTCGACCCTGACCCCTCGGCAATCCTCGACCCTCGACCCCTCGGCGGTCCTGTCGAATATCTTCACTATGAGCATGGTGCGGTTGTTGTCATAGCTTAAGATGCGGACATGCTCGAGCTAAATGTCATCAGCGCAGCTCGCGGGCGACCTCATCTTAAGCTACGGCACCAGTCGTTCAGCACTCGGACCGAAAGATCCTCGCCCCTCGACCCCTCGCCCCTCGACCACTCGACCCCTCAGCGACCCTTGACCCCTGACCCCTTGACAATCCTCGACCCTCGACCCCTCGGCGGTCCTGTTGAACACCTTCACTATGAGCATGGTGCGGCTGTTGTCGTAGCTTAAGATGCAAACGTGCCCGACCTGAAGGTCATCAGCGCGGGCGAACTGCTACCATTCATTCTTCGCGCATGGATGGAAGCAGTTAACCCACTCTCATGACCTTCAGCTCGGGGACGTCCTCACCTTAAGCTACGACACCAGTCGGTCAGCACTTGGACCGGAAGATCCTCGACCATCGACCCCTAGACCCTCGACCCCTCTCGCCTCGATCCTTGACCCTCTGCCTCAACCCTCAACCCCTTGGCGACAGGCGATCCTTGACCCGGTTCCGTCAGTGCCGATGCACCCCTAACCTCGACCCGGTTTCGTTGGTGCCGACGCACCCCTAACCTCCTCTTCTTCTTCTTCTGCCTCTTGTTCTTGTTCTTCCTCTTCTTCTTTCTCTTCTTCTTCTTCTTCTTCTTCTTCTTCTTCTTCTTCTTATTTTCTTTTTTCCCATGTTTCTTCTTTCTTCTTAACTAAACCTAAACTAAACTAAATATTAACCTAAACCTAAAAAATAGAAAAAACTTAATCCAAACCTAAACTACACTAACTACACTAACTAAACTCCCTCTTTTCTTCTTCTTCTTCTTCTTCTTCTTCTTCTGCTTCTTCTTCTTCTTCTTCTTCTTCTTCTTCTTCTTCTTCTTCTTCTTCTTCTTCTTCTTCTTCTTCTTCTTCTTCTTCTTCTTCTTCTTCTTCTTCTTCCTCCTCCTCCCTCCTCCTCCCTCCTCCTCCTCCTCCTCCTCCTCCTACTCTTCTTCTTCTTCTTCCTTCTTATTTTCTTTTTTTTCATCTTTCTTTTTTCTTCTTAACTAAATAGAAAAATGGAAAAACTAAACTAATTCTAATTCTAAAACTAAACTAAATATAAACCTAACCTAAAAAAACAGAAAAACAACAACCTAAACTAAACTAATTCTAAACCTAAAACTAAACCAAAC
>NC_041393.1:362260727-362314102 GCF_002162155.2 Triticum dicoccoides | reverse complement strand
AGCGGGCGCCGGGGCGACATGGATGGGGCTACGGGGCGGCGGGGACGCGGTGGCCGACGGCGGTTAATTTGGGCGCAATGGGGGGTCAGGGATGGGAGGGAGAGAGAGAAGAGAGAGAGAGAGGAGGGTTCGGGGCAGCCGTTAGATAGTCAATTGTTTGTTGTCCGCTTGCGGATGGCAATGAGGTGGGTCCGGTGGGCCGTTAGGGCTTAGGCCTCCACTAGACCCCACCCACCTCTTTGTCGTCCGCTAGCGGACGACAAAGATTCTTTGCCATCAGGTGGCAGACGGCAAAGAACTAATTGATGGCAACTAGGCTCTTCGCCGTCAGCCAAGTCTTTGTCGTCCGTATTTTATAGGCAGACAACAAAGACCTTCTTTGCCGTCCGCTAGCAGACGGCAAAGAGCTGACTGATGGAAAATTCTCTTTTCCAATAGTGTGTCCCTCTCAAAAGGTGTGTGCAGCAAACAATGATTGTGGAAAACTAAAAAGCAAACAAAGAAAAGACTCTTATAGTACATGACGCTCCAAGCAAAACTCATATCATGTGATGAATTATAGCTCCAAGCAATATACCGATGGATTGTAGAGGAAAGAGGGGATGCCATCCGGGGCATCCCCAAGCTTAAATGTTTGGTTGTCCTTGAATATTACCTTGGGGTGCGTTGGGAATCCCCAAACTTAGGGTCTTGCCGCTCCTTATTCCTTCATCCATCGCGATCTCACCCAAAACTTGAAAACTCCAGCACACAAAACTCAACAAGAACCTCATGAGATCTGCAAGTATAACAAGCAAATCATAAACTCTAGGTATTGTTGTAAACCCATTCTTATGTTATTATTGCATAATACCTAGTGTATTCTAACTTCTCCATGACTTCTACCCCTCGATATAATCCATAGCATCACTAAAACAAGCAAACTATGCAACGAAAATAGAATCTATCAAAAACATAATAGTTTATAAGATACGAACAAATGCAATACTTCTGTAACTCCAAAAAGTCTAAAAAATGAGAACAACGTGGGCAATTTGTATACCAATCATGTGTAAAAAAATTCTGAATTTTATCACGTTCCTGTGAATTTAAACAATTGCAGTACTAGGTGCAAAAGTTTCTGTTTTTTCCAGAGAATCAAGTCAACTATCAACCAAATCATCCCAAGGGCTTTACTTGGCACAAACACTAATTAAAACATAAAAACACAATCGCAACAGTAGCATAATTGTGTGGACACAATAAAACTGAAAATAAAACAAGTTGGGTTATCTCCCAACAAACTTTTTCTTTATAGCAACTAAGATAGGCGTTGAAATTTCATTGATGCTCACATGAAAGACAAGAATTTAAGTGCAAATAGAGCATCATAAAACATGTGACAAACACATTTAAGTCTAACATACTTCCTGTGCATAGCCTTTTTATAAGCAAACAAATTATCAAGGCAAGCGAAACCAAGCATAAGCAAGGAAGAAGAAAGAAGTAATATCAATCTCAATATGATGAGAGGTAATTTAGTAACATGAAGATTTCTACAACCATATTTGCCTCTCTCATAATAACTATATGTAGGATCATATTCAAATTCAACAATATAACTAATGTGTAAAACATTCTCTTTATGACCCATATGGATGTAGATCTTATAGTCTTCCAAGATAGTGGGATTAACATCAACCAAAGTCAAGACTCTCCAAACCCACTTTTGTCAATACTTTCGTAAGATTTAACACTCTCCAAATATGTGGGATTATTTTTTTCTAAAGTTGACACTCTTCCAAACCCACTTTCACTAGTATTGCAAACATTATTATTAATACTCTATTCATCATGAGGCTTAAATAAATTTTCAATATCACAAGAAGCCCCCCCAATCATGACCATTACAATAAGTAGTGGACATAAAAAATTCATCATCCCCAAGCTTGTAATTTTGCATACCATTAGCTCAACTGACATCAATTTAATTTATAAAAATATCGTTGCAATCATGCTTTTCTTCCAAGAAACTGCCATGAATCACTTTATAAATTTCTTCTTCTAACACTTCATCACAATTTTCAGATTCAAGGCTTTCAAGCAAAACTTCATAGAAATAATCAAGTGCACTAAACTTGCTACCAATTGGTTCATCATAATTGGATTTTTGAAAAGATTAGTAAGTGGATGAGGATCCATAGTTATCTTAATTTTCTTATTTTTTCTGTTCTTGAGTCATGACATGAAGGCAATAAAAGCAAGCAAGCAAGCAAACAAACAAAAATATTTTTTGTGTTTTAGTAAAAAATTGAAGTGAGGGAGATGAAAACGAGAGGCAAAGGAAAATAACAATTAGAGCAAGTAGATGATAGCTTGTGTGTGAAGGTACTTGGTAAGTGTTGGTGATATTTCCCCGGCAATGGCACCAGAAATTCTTCCTGCTACTTGTGAGCTGCGTTGGGATTTCCTCGAAGAGGAGAGGATGAAGCAGTACAGTAGAGATAAGTATTTCTCTCAGTTAAGAACCATGGTTATCAATCCAGTAGGAGATCCACACAGAACCTCGTTAGCAGTACCTGCACACATAAAAGCAAATACTTGCACCCAACGCAAACAAGGGGGCAATCCCCTCGGTGGTTACTTGCAAGGATTAAATCTCATAGTGGTAGGTAATAAGATAAATTGCAAAACAAAATAAAATAAATAAAAGTGCAGCCAAATATTTTTGTGTTTTTTATGTGATAAAAGCAGACCAGGGGGGCATAGTTTTCACTATAGGCTTCTCTCCTGAGCACATAACTGACACGTCTCCAACATATCTATAATTTTTTGATTGTTCCATGCTATTATATTATCAATATTGGATGTTCTGTATTCATTTTATAGCAACTTTATATGATTTTTTGGGACTAACCTATTGACATAGTGCTAAGTGCCAGTTGCTGTTTTTTGGTTTTTTTTACTTCACAGAAAATCAATACCAAATGGAGTCCAAATGCCATGAAAATTTTTGGAGAATTTTTTCTGCCCAAAAGACACCAGGGGAGCCCAAGAAGTGCACTAGAGGAGACCCGTGGAGCCCACTAGGCACTAGGGCATGCCAGAGGCCCCTAGCGCGCCCTAGTGGGTAGTGGGGCCCATGGGAGGCTTCTCCACTGCCTCTCAGCTCTATATGTACTATAATACTACAGAAACCCTAGAAGAACAGAGATAAAATAGTTTCCGCCGCCACAAGTTCCAGAACCACGAGATCCGAAGAGGCCTTTTCCGGCATTCTATCGGAGGGGTCAACGATGATGTAGGGGTTCTTCATCAACACCCTTGCCCCTCTGATGATGCGTGAGTAGATTACCACAGACCTACGGGTCCGTAGGCAGTAGCTAGATGGATTCATCTCACTTTTTGATCTTCAATACAATGTTCTCCTCGATGTTCTTGGAGATCTATTTGATGTAATGACTTTTTGCAGTGTATTTGTTGGGATCCGATGAATTGCGAGTTTATGATCACTTCTATCTGTGAATATTATTTGAGTCTTCTCTAAATGCTTTTATGCATGATTGTTATAGCCTAATATTTCTTCTGTGAAACTTTGGGTTTGGCCAACTAGACTGATTTTTCTTGCCATGGGAAGAAGTGCTTTGTGATGGGTTCGATCTTGCGGTGCTCAATCTCAGTGACAAAAAGAGACGTGACATGATGTATTGTTGCCAGTAAGGATAAAAAGATGGGGGTATATTCCTATATGAATATATCTTGTCTACATCATGTCATCATTCTTATTCCATTACTCCATTTTTCCATTAACTTAATACACTAGATGCATGTTGGATAGTGGTCGATGTGTGGAGTAATAGTAGTAGATGCAGGCAGGAGTTGGTCTACTAATCTTGCATGTGATGCCTATATACATGATCACTTCCTTGGATATTGTCATAATTATTTTCTCTTCTACCAATTTCCCAAGAGTAATTTGTTTACCCACCATATGCTATTTTCTTGAGAGAAGCCTCTAGTGAAATCTACGGCCCCCGGATCTATTTCCTATCATATTGTTTTCATATCTATTAATCCAAAAATCCAAAAAACTTTTTTTGGTGGGCTTCTTTGGCCTCTATTTTTGGGGGCTTCTTTGGCCCCTTTTATTTTTCATAAAGTCCGGAGACTCATCCCAACTTTTGAGGGAATCATTGCTTCCATCATCCTTTCCTCACATGGGACAATGCTCTAATAATGAAGATCATCACACTTTTATCTACTTACAGATCAAGAATCTTAGAACAAAATATGACTCTATGTGGATGCCTCCGGCGGTGTACCGGGATAATGAATCAAGAGTGACATATATGAAGAATTATGAATGGTGGCTTTGCCACAAATACGATGTAAACTACATGATCTTGCAAAGCAATATGACAATGGTGGAGCGTGTCATAATAAACGTATGGAAAGTTGCATGGCAATATATCTCGAAATGGCTATGGAAATGCCATAATAGGTAGGTACGGTGGCTGTTTTGAGGAAGGTATATGGTGGGTGTATGATACCGGCGAAAGTTGTGCGGCACAAGAGAGGCTAGCAATGGTGGAAGGGTAAGAGTGCGTATAATCCATGGACTCAACATTAGTCATGAAGAACTCACATACTTATTGCAAAAATCTACAAGTTATCAAAACAAAGTACTACACGCATGCTCCTAGGGGAAGGGTTGGTAGGAGTTAACCATCGCGCGATCCCGACTTCCACACATAAGGAAGACAATCAATAAATAAATCATGCTCCAACTTCATCACATAACGGTTCACCATACGTGCATGCCACGGGAATCACAAACTTTTAACACAAGTATTCCTCAAATTCACAACTACTCAACTAGCATGACCCTAATATTACCATCCTCATATCTCAAAACAATCATCAAGTGTCAAACTTCTCATAGTATTCAATGCACTTTATATGATACTTTTTATTATACCTATCTTGGATGCTCATCATTTTAGGACTAAAATTTTAACCAAAGAAAATTACCATGCTGTTCTAAAGGACTATCAAAATAATATAAGTGAAGCATGAGAGATTGTCGGGGAAACTGATCCACGAACACCTATGGGGCCGGCGGACCATGGCCCCTTTCGGTTCGGCGGGGGGCGGAGGTCGCACGAAGAGCGGATCGAGGCGAAGCACACGAGCAGTTTACCCAGCTTCGGAGCTCTCCGGAGAGATAATACTCCTACTGCTGCTTGTTTGATTGTATTGTGTTCTTGCTCGAGAGAGAGCTAAGTGTTTTTCTGGCTTCCGAATGATCCGCACCACTTCTACGTTGCGCGTGGGCCTCCTTTTATACGCTAAAGGGATCACCGACAGGTGGCAACGTAGACAAGGGTACAAATGTAAAAAGAGAGGTGGTTGGTACAGCTACCTGTACAGTGTTTCCTACCTAACCCTGACGGCAGGGGGCAAGGGCATTAAATGCCCGTCTGTGTAGCCCAAACAGTGCAGAAAAGGACCGTCAGGGGTGCCACGGCTCGCCACGATGGCGATCTTGTCAGCTTCGCATGCCACCGCGCACCGCTGGCTGCACGGCCTCCTGCCACGTGCACCTGGAAAGGCCCCCAGAGCGACACGTTGGTGGATGCGCTGGAGCGTGGGCACAGAGTGGCCGCTTGTCGCGGCAAGTGCCTTGCCGCGGTCATTGTCGTGTCGGGTCCGGGAGCTTGTCGCTCATCGGGCCTTGCCGGGACGCGCGGTGCGTCGCAGCAAGTTCCTTGAAATGCCTTGGCTGGCCTTCCCGGCAAGCTCCTCTTGCCGGGGCCTTGTCTCCTGAGCTTAAATACTTTGTTCTTGAATGGCTCCAAGGGAACCACGGAGGACCTTGGCGGTCACCCGGCAAGCCTTGCCGCGGGGCGCTGCAACTGCCCGTGCACAAGTTCGGGATACTAGGGTACCCCTACTCTAGTACACCGACAGGAGCCCCCGGGCCTGGGCCACACACGGTGCCGAGCGCTGTTGGGCCAGGCCCAAAATAGGGCACGGGCACACGCGGCCTGGGTTACGCCGTATCTGACTCCGTATCCACCGCGCCCTCCCTAACGGCACGTGTCGAATGCGGCGTCGTGGGAGAGATCGTGGGTGGTTTCTTTATTCGGAAGGGCGAAACGTCTGCCCCCTCCCTCTTTATAAGCAGGGGAAACAGGGGCAGGTCGCCCATCTCGCCGTTTGTTGCTCCAACTCCAGAAATCTCCGCCGCTCCCCTCCTCTTCTCGAAGCAGAAAGAGAGCAGTGCCCCGCCCCCCATTGCCACCAGCGTCGCCAACGCCGCCGATCTTCCCCACCACCTCCGCCATGGCTCCAAAAGCCGACAAGGGGAAGGGCGTGAAGTCGGCCGAGGTGCAGCGGCTCGCGGCGCTGCGGAAGGAGCGGGCCCTCTTCCCCCCTCAGCTCGGTGCGCAGGAGCTGAGGGAGTACTACTACCTCTTCTGGTCGACGGAGACGCGTGCACATCCGCGCACGAGGGTACTCCCGGCTGCAGCTTCGGAACTGGCTCCAAGCGGGTACCCATTCTTCGCATTGTTCTTCTATTGCGGGCTCTGTCCGCCCTTTTTCGATTTCTTCTGCGACATCATGAACACCTACGGGTTCCGCCTCCTTGACTTCACCCCCAACGTCGTTCTGACCATGGCAGTTTTCGCACATTTGTGCGAAAACTTTGTCGGAGTCCACCCAAATGTAGCCCTTTTCCGCCATTTCTTCATGCCTCAGGTCGAGAGAGGAGAGCCGCTTGCCGGAGGGATCGCCTGGATCTCGAGAGTCGGCAAGAAGGAGGCGTATCTGGAGGGGGAGCTCCGCAGCAAGTGGGAGGAGTGGAGAGCGGAGTGGTGCTGGATCGTCGAGGAGAATCCGCAGCCGTTCACTGCCCTGCGCCAAGCCCCAATAGTGCGCAGCAATGATTGGAGCAATGTGGCCTCGGAGGACGACAGGCTGAAGATTGCCGTCACCCGGATCCTTCGCCTTAGGCTTGCCGGGCTCACTGTAGGCGCCGTTGGCGCAGATTTCCTTCGCTGCCGCATCGCCCCCCTGCAGGAGAGGGGGAGACCCGCCTGGGAGTTCAAGAACTCGGCGGATATCATGAGGCTGCGCCCGGGCCTCAACTTCAACTTATCGTCCTGGAGCTGGATGCGATGCTCCTGGAGTTGTTCAAACGAGATCCCCAACATCCATTCACGCTGCCGAGGAGCGTCGTTCCGTTGTGCAACAATTCGTCGCTTGACCGGATCCGCTTGATGATGTCGTTGTGCGATTCGCACGGAATCGCCCCAACTTGGCAAGAACCTGCAGATGACGTCGTACAAGCGTTCTTCGACGACTTGGTAGAAGTGCCGGTCCGCGCCGACGAACAGAAGAGCCTCACCCGCGACACTACCGATGCGGAGCTGCAGCGCATCGCCACTAGGGCGGAAGAGGCTGCGGCAGCAGCTGCCGCGGGCGCGTTCGGGTTCACCGTAGAGGAGGCAGAGGCGGCAGAGGCGGCAAGCCTTGCCGAGCGCGAGGAGTTTGCCGGTGAGGAAGATCTTGCCGGCCCTGAAGCTGAGCCAAGCGAGGCCGGCGAGGAAGAGCCCGAGCCTTCAGACAGCTTGCCGCAGGCGGAGCCCCCGGCCCCGCCAAGAAGGCGTCTCCGCAAGGCCGGGGACATAGCGGGGCGGCAAACGAGCCAACAGCCGCCAAGCCGTGCGACATGCTCTACCGCGGCAAGCAATGTTGTCGTTGGAGCGCCTCATGCTGCTGCGGCAACTGGAGCGGGATCTTCCCGGTCCACCGCCACCGCCCCTGCCAAGCGGGCAAGGGATCCTACTCCTCCGCCTCGCCGCACTGGAGGGGAGCCGGACTTCGATCTCTCCGCGCTCAGCTCCGACAAGGAGGAAGAAGAGTAAGTTTCTTTGGCGTTCTTGTAGTTCTCCAATCTTGTTGCTTTTATCTTGTCTCTGACTAGCTTCAAGCTGAACCCATTCCTTTTCAGGACGCTGGCCCAGAGAGCGGTGAAGAGAGCCAAGGCCTCGGTGATTGTCATCGAAGATGATCCCACCGTGTCAGCAGGGGGTGTGTCTGAGACCACCTTGACGGACCCTGCAGCCACTCCCCAAAGAAGCCCCCAGCGCAGCCCCCAACGTAAGTTTGTAGTTTTACTTCCTGCTGTCGGGCGCGCATGGGTGCTCTTTTCTCTACTGATATCTTGCTTGTTGATTTGTGTAGGAGCAGAACAGCCTCAACAGGAGGGCCCGGAAGCCGCCCCCGAAGTGCCATCTGCTTCGACTATGCCGCCAAGGGAGGAGTCCCCGGCAAGCGAGCGCTCTCCGGCAAGGGAGAACGCCCCGGCAAGGGACAGTTCTCCGGCAAGGGACGGCACCAGTGATCCTCCGGCGGTTGAGACTGCGACCGCAGATCCTAGTACAGGTAATCTTCTTGCCCAAAATCTTCCCTTGGGCTCTTCTTCTTCTGAATTCCCTTTCTTGGATTTTTGCTTGATTTTTCTCCCTTCTTCGTTCTTCAGATCCATCTTCTGCGGAGCCAATGGAGACTAAGGACGCCGACGAGGAAGGCGCGCGTGGCAACAACAAGGACGCCGCCGCCAACGAAGAAGGGGCCGGTGCTGATGAGCCCGCCGGCGAAGAGGCCGCCAAGGCTGCCGCCACAGAAGCTGGCAAGGGGTCGGGCGATCGCACTGACGACCCTGAGGCTGCAGGAGCGCCAGGCGTTGCGCCGACCGCCGATCCCTTCGCCGCTGCCGCGGAGCCAAGCTCCGAAGAGCCCCAGCCCGGCGCCTACTTGAAGGCCGGCGACGGTATCTTCATCAAGCTTCCCTGGGCGTCAAGCTCCAGGGCGCCGGTCGACGGAGAAGCTTTTGACGAGGAGGTGCTCGCCTCGGCTGGGCTGGCGCTGGTCGATGCGCCCAGCAGCAGCAGCGGCGAGTCTGAGGAGGAGCGGCTGCTGCGGAAACTGCTGTCGCTCTACCGCGCCCGACAAACCAAGCTGGCGTCCCGAGAAGCACTCGTCGCGAGGGCGGGAGTCGACATCGAGAAGCGCACGAAGGAGCTCCGAGGTCTCAGGAAGGAAACTCTCCGGAGCTTGGCAGAGGAGCGGGAGCAAGTCGCCGAGGAGAGGAAAGCCTTCCTCCTCGCGAAGGCTGAAGGCCGAGGAGAGTTGGCGCAGCGCAAGGTCAACCTTGACAGCCACGAGGAGGAGCTTGCCGAGCGCGAGCAAGCAATTGGCGGGGTGCTCAAGGAAGCAAAGGACGCTGCCACAGCTGCTGAGGCCGCCAAGAAAGAGCTGGAGGCGAAGGTGGCCCAGCTGGAGGCCAATATCAAGAAGAGCGGCGAGGAGCTTGTCGCGCTCAAGCGCGAGCGCGAGAAGGATGCTGCCGCCCATGGTGAGCTGCAGGGTCTTCTCGCTGAGAGGAGCAAGGAGCTCAGCGCCGCCAAGGACTCCAATGCGGATCTCGAGTTGAAGCTGGCTACGCTGACTCAGACACTGGACGCCGCCAGGGAGCGAGAGGTGACCTTGTCGGAGAAGGTCAAGGCCGACGAGGCGCTGCTGGCGAGTGCTGCTGCCGCCCACGACGCCTTCAGGGAGACGGTGGAGCATTGGACTGAAGGTCTTGTGGATGCTGCCGCTGCCATCGACGGGGAGCTGGCGCAGCTAGGGATGGAGGACTTTGGGTATCCCTCCAACGAGCATCTCCAACCTAGCGCCAAGCTCAGCCTGTTCTTCAAAGGTGTGGCGACGGCACTCCAGCGACTCCGGGAGAGGATCCCAAAGTAGCTGGCCGACGAGTCGCACAGGATTTGCGCGGGGGCTCTCCAGAAGGTGTTGATGAAGGTGGCCTTCCGCAACCCAGGCCTCAACCTCACCAACGTCCTCAGGTCCTTGCCGCCTGACGCCGATTTGGATGCGCTCAAGGCCCTTGTCGCACCCATTGTGGACAAGCTGAGCGAGATCAAGAGGGTTGAGGGCGATCGCGTAGACTAGGCCGCCCGTTTTCTCTTTCTCCTTGTCGCCGCTAGCCATATTATAAGAGCAATCTGCAAGAGCTGCGACAAGTTATTTTGTAATATAACTCTATTTCTGGTATCGATTGCTACGTTATTTCCTTTACTAGATTCCTTCCTTTGTATGTTTTTACCCTACGCTTTTAGGGAACTTGTCGGTGCAGGCACCCGAGCCGCGAGCGCTGAGTGCGGGACGTCAGCAGCCTGCTGGCGGTGCCGCTTCCGACAAGAAACCTTGTCGCGACTGGTTGCAGCACACTTAAGTTGTTGAGCGGACTCGAAACAAAGTAAGGGCGCAACTAGCTACGAGTTGGTTCCTCCGCGCACAGGTTTTCCATACAAAGCACGGTCGTTCGAGGAAGATAACTTAAAAATTAAAACTAACTGCCCAAACTTTGGCAACTTAGCTTTTCTGTCGTTTGCTTCCCGGCAAGGTTTCCGTCAAGGCGAAACTTTCTTGAATGACGCTTGGTCCACATCATAATCTTCTCCTTTCCCCCGGCAAACTTGTGTGCGAGGGAACCTTCCTTTTCTTTGTTGAGAAAAAAGAAAGAAGAGAAAATAAAGATATGGAGCCTTTCGGCTCGTTATTGCTTACCGGGGATTGGTGCTGCACAAAGTGTCAGATAACATATGCAAGAAAAAGAATATAATGCATGAAATTGACAAGATGTGCGGGGCACATGAGCTTTACTTATGCACGGGATCTGTGCCGGCTTTGTACAAAGGATTACATGCAACATCGTCAAGACTTGTACAAAAGGTGGTTGCCGGAACGGGTTCCGGCAACCGCGCCCTACGGGTAAAACTTACGAAGATGCTCAATGTTCCAGGAGTTGCTCACCGGAATGCCATCTTCGGTCTCAAGGCGGACAGCACCAGGCCTAGTAACTTGTTTCACCCGGTAAGGACCTTCCCACTTCGGCGTCGACTTGTTGGAATTCTTGGCGGACCGAACGCGCCGAAGAACAAGGTCGCCTTCCTCGAAGCTTCTGGCATTAACTTTGCGGCTATGGTACCGGCGCAAAGCTTGCTGGTATCGAGCAGCTCGTACAGCAGCCTGAAGATGATCTTCCTCAAGGAGCAGCGCGTCATCTTGTCGCAGCTGCTCTTGCTCAAGCTCATCATAAGCGAGCACTCGAGGTGATCCATATACGAGTTCCGTGGGGAGAACTGCCTCTGCTCCATAGACTAGAGCGAAAGGTGTCTGGCCAGTGGCTCGATTTGGCATCGTCCTGATCGACCAAAGAACCACTGGCAGCTCCTCGATCCAGTTCCTTCCGCACTTGCGCAGCCTGTCGAAAGTCCTGGTCTTGAGCCCGCGCAGCACTTCAGCATTTGCCCTCTCTGCTTGACCGTTGCTCCTCGGATGAGCAATAAAAGTGAAGCAGACCTTGGCGCCAAGATCTTGGACGTAGTGCATGAAGGTGCGGCTCGTGAATTGCGTGCTGTTGTCGGTGATGATCCTGTTAGGGATCCCAAAACGGCAAACAATCGACCTGAAGAACTTGACTGCTGACTATGTTGTCACCTTCCTCACTGCTTCCACCTTCGGCCACTTTGTGAACTTGTCGATTGCGACGTACAAGTACTCAAAGCCCCCGACAGCTCTGGGGAAGGGGCCGAGGATGTCGAGCCCCTAGACCGAAAATGGCCAAGATAAAGGGATCGTCTGGAGAGCTTGAGCTGGCTGGTGTATCTACTTGGAATGGAACTGGCACGCTTCACACTTGGTTACTTGTGCAGTTGCATCCTGGAGGGCTGTCGGCCAAAAGAAACCTTGCTGGAACGCTTTGCCGGCAAGTGCTCTTGCGCCAATGTGGTGACCACATATGCCTCCATGTATCTCTGCCAACAGCTTTTGTCCGTCTTCCCGGTGAATACACTTCAATTTCACACCGTTGAGTCTCCTTCTATACAGTGTGCTGTCGACAAACTGGTACATACTTGACTGCCGGGCTACTTTTTCCGCTTCTTCTTGCTCTTCGGGAAGTTCTCCTATCTGAAGGAAATGGACAATCTGCTGTGCCCATGCTGGAGCTTGTGGCTCGACAACTAGGACTAAAGGCACATCTACTACTGCGGGAGCATCCATTTCTACGGCGAGAACTTGCGGCTCTGCCGGAGCTTGATGTTCCCCGGCAAGCTTGCCGGAGCAAAGCTTGTCGGGAGCGTCTGCTACGACGGAACAAACCATAAGGCTTGCCGGAGCAGACTGCTCCTCAGCATCATTGGCGTTGATCTTGGGGACCTTCTTGGCGGCGGCTTCAGGGAGCTCTGCCGGAAAATAGTCACCAGAAATCAACTTCCTCTTCTTGTTTTGTCCAGTTGATGGCGTTACGGACGGTTGAGTCAGCTTGAGCACAAAGATCCCTGGTTCCACACGTAACTTAAGTGCGGTGCACTTTGACAGGCCATCAGCGATGTCATTCTGAGTTCTCGGGACATGCTCCATCTGTAGGCCGTCAAAGTGCTCTTCCAGCTTTCTCACTTCATCAACATATGCTTCCATCAACGGACTCTGATAGTTCTTGTTCACTTGGCAGACGACAAGCTGTGAGTCACCCCTAACAATGAGCTTCTTGATCCCAAGGTCTGTTGCGATCCTGAGACCGGCAAGCAATCCTTCATACTCTGCAGTATTGTTAGTTGCTTGCTCCTTGGGAAAGTGCATCTGGACTACGTACTTGAGGTACTCTCCGGTGGGTGCGACAAGCAGCACGCCCGCACCGGCGCCTTGTAGTGAGAAGGCACCATCAAAGTACATCAGCCACTCTTTGCTCGCTTCCTTGAAGGGGATGCTCGTCTCTGGAATTTCTTCATCTGGCGTTGGCGTCCACTCTGCTATGAACTCTGCCAAGGCTCTGCTTTGGATAGTTGAAGTGCTCTCAAACTTGAGGCCAAAGCTTGACAGTTCCAGTGCCCACTCTACAATCCTGCCTGTTGCTTCGGGATTTTGCAGTATCCTCTTCAGCGGAAAACGAGTGACGACTGTGATCTCATGTGCTTGGAAGTAATGGTGCAGCTTTTTCGAGGCCATGAGGAGGCCGAAAAGCAATTTCTGCACACCAGAGTACCTTGACCTAGCCCCCTGCAGAATGGAGCTGACAAAGTAAACTGGGAGGCTGCACCATTCTCTTTTGCGTCTTCTCATGCTCTTGCGCAGATCCATCCTTGTCGGGACCAAAGCTTGCCGGCAAAGCCCCCTGTTTGTCGCTAGATGCATCTGTCGTGGTTGCTGGCTCGTCATCTGCCTCCCTCTCCGCCACTAACGCAGCACTAACCACTTGATTGGTTGCCGCTATATACAGCAGCAACTTCTCTTGTGGCTTAGGTGTGACAAGTGTTGGAGCGGAGGACAGGTATTTCTTCAAGTCCTGCAGCGCAGCCTGCGCCTCCGGAGTCCATTTCATTGGACCTGCCTTTTTCAATATTTTGAAAAATGGCAGGGCGCGCTCAGCAGATCTAGAGATAAACCTGCTGAGAGCAGCCACGCAACCGGCAAGCCTTCGTACATCCTTGACGCGCTTTGGTGGTTCGATCTGCTCAATGGCCTTGATCTTGTCGGGATTGGCTTCAATTCCCCGCTGAGACACGAAGAACCTGAGAAGCTTGCTGGAAGGGACTCCAAACACTCACTTCTCGGGGTTGAGCTTGAGGTTGATCTTGCGCAGATTTGCAAATGTTTTGTCCAAATCTTGAATCAGAGTTGCTTTGTCCTTGCTTTTGACCACTATGTCATCCATGTATGCCTCCACATTTCTGTGCATTTGTGGCTCAAAAGCGTGGTGGACTACCCTTGCAAATGTTGAACCAGCATTCTTTAAACCGAAAGGCATCCGTACAAAACAGTACGTGCCACACGGGGTGATGAATGCGGTTTTCTCCTCATCCTCTTCTGCCATGAAGATCTGATGGTATCCAGAGTATGCATCAAGAAATGAAAGCAAATCACATCCGGCCGTGGAGTCAACAATCTGGTCGATGCGCGGCAAGGGAAATGGGTCTTTGGGACAAGCTTTATTAACATCAGTAAAGTCGATACAAAGCCTCCATTTCCCATTAGCCTTGCGCACGACTACAGGATTGGCCAACCACGTAGGATGGAGCACTCCTCTGACAAGGCCTGCTGCTTCCAACTTCTTGATTTCTTCTGCGATGAATTCTTGGCGCTCCACTGCCTGTTTCCTGACTTTCTGCTTGACGGGCCGCGCATGAGGACAGATGGCAAGGTGGTGCTCAATTACTTTCCTGGGAACACCGGGGATGTCAGACGGTTGCCACGCAAACACGTCGACGTTCGCCCGCAGGAAAGCAACGCGCACGCTTTCCTATTTAGGGTCGAGAGTGGCACTGATGGTGAAGGTACCACTAGTGCCGTCCTCCTTGGCAGACACCTTCTTGGTTTCAGGTGGAGCTGCCATTGCCTTCTTACACTTGCCGGTGGAGCTCGATGGTGCGTCCTCGACGGTAGCGCAGCACTCCGAAGAGGTGCGCTTGCCGGAGTGGGCATCAGAACTCTTGCCAGACTTGGTCTTCTTCTTCCCCCCGGGAGCTTCAGCGGCAAGTGACTTGTGATCTGCTGTGGCTGCTGCTTCCCGGTAGATCTTGTCGGCGCAGATAAGAGCATCCTTCTTGTCGCCAGGGACAGAGATGACACTTATCGGGCCTGGCATCTTCAGTACGTTGTATGCATAATGAGAGGCTGCCATGAACTTGGCGAGTGCTGGACGGCCGAGTATCCCATTGTATGGCAATGGAAAGTCAGCAACGTCGAAAGTAACCCTCTCAGTCCTGAAGTTCAACTCGCTGCCAAATGTTACCGGCAACATGATCTTTCCCTTTGGCTTGCTCCTTCCCGGATTGATTCCTTGGAACGTACTGGTTTCTTCGAGCTCGCTGTCAGGGTTCTGGAGTTTCTGGAGCACCGCGGAGGAGATCAGGTTCAAGCCGGCCCCGCCGTCAACTAACATCTTAGGGACCTTGAGGTTGCGGATAGTTGGTGAAACCAACATCGGCAAGCACCCGACCGCAGTTATGCGATCAGGGTGGTCCTCAATATCAAAGATGATAGGCGTGCTGGACCATTTCAGAGGTTTGCGTGACCCGACGGGTGGTTCTGCTGCATTAACTTCCCGCACCCACTGCTTGAGCTGGCGGTGCGAAGTATGCAGAGAAGCACCACCGTCAACGCACAGGACCTCTGTGGCTTTCTGGAACTCCTGCTCATCGGTCTCATCTTCATCCATGTCTTCGTCATCCTCATCCTTGTCACGGCCGCGAGGAGGTCTGTCTCCTTGCCGCTGCTTGGCCTTGCCGCGGCGCCCTCCTCGGCCGGGACATTTCTTGCCGGATCCTCCAGCACCTTCCTGGGCTTTCTCCTTGTCGCGCCGCTCGTATTCAGCTTTCTGTTGCTCAACAAGCTGCTTGACTTTCTTGCAGCTCTGGAGGTCATGGCCCTTGGTGCGGTGGATCTTGCAGTACTGCTTGCTGGTACCGTCCTGCTTGTTGGCGACCATCGCAGCTGCGGCAACCTCCTTGCCGGAGCTACCAGCTTCGGCTTTCTTGCCGGACTGCTCAACAACTAGCACATCTTTGCCTTTCTTCTTCCCGTTGTTCCGCCGCCGGCTTTTCCTTGCCGGGGCTGCATCCTCACTGTCAGATCCTCCTGCTCCTATGTTCTCTCCGGGGAGTCTCCTCCCTTCCTCAGCACGTGCACACTTGTCGGCCAGGGCATATAGCTCACTGACGTCTCTGATCTTGCACATCGCCATTTCCTCCCGCATCCTGCGGTTTCGCACGTTCTGATGGAACGCACTGATCACCTCGGCAGGGTGGACGTCTGGGATGTTGTGTTGTACGCTGCTGAATATCTGAATGTACTTGCGCAGGGGCTCTCCTTCCTTCTGGGCGAGCAGGTGAAGGTCACTCTCTTGGCCATGGAGTTGTCCGGCAAGTGCATGAGCCAGGATCTAACGTTGGGCTTGAGCACCAGCGGGAAGTAGTTGGCAAGGATCTTGTCGTCCCGTCCCCCGGCAGCCTGCACCACAATGGTGTAGATGCTGAGGAACTCCGACGGATGTGTCTTGCCGTCGTACTTCTCCGGTACGTCTGGCTTGAAGTTCTTCATGTTGGGCCACTGGACTTGCCACAGCTCACGAGTGAACGCAGGGTAACCTACCACGTACGGCAAGTCGTCTGGTTCCCCTGGCGCAAGCATGTCGACAGAGGGCCCAGAGCGCTTGTCGGATTGACATCGCACTTCTCTTCGGCGCTCGATGCAAGTACGAGCGTCTTCTTGTTGTCGATCGCGAAGAACTTGGCGCTGATCGCGACGAGCTCGTGGATCCGACGATGCGGTGGAGTCGCTGTCGAGGTGGATCCGGCGAGTCGGCGATCTTGGCCTTCGGGGTGGTGATTACATGGTGGTTGCACCTCCACCAGTTTCGTCGCCACCGGCTCGCGCCTGGCAACACTGCCGCGGTAGTGACGCGCTCGGCTGCCGCGGAGTGTCGCCGTTGGCGTAGCCGATGAGACTCTGAATGGTGGCCCTCCGTTCATCGATCTTGTCCGACGTCGGAGGGTAATCCAGGAGCAGTTGAGCTCGCGCCAAAGCTTCTGCCAAAGTGGCAGGTGGCAGTGGCGGGTGGCGCGTGGACCGGGATGTGCTCGGACTTCTAACTATGTTAGAAGGAGCATTATCCCGTCCGGGCGACCGTGTCTCGCTCATGCTGGTACGTTGGTGTGCATGCTGGTCTTGAGCGCCCCGGGATCCACCAGCTTGATCTTGGCCCAACAAACGTATGGTACTGCGAGTACCATGACGCTGTCGGTCCTGCGCCTCCTGAGATGGGCGCGGAACAAGCGCGGACGTCGAGGTCTGCGCTGCCTTGCCCTTGGACCTGGCAGCGTTGTGAGCTTCCTCGTCAACGTCCGTCCTTCCGCCGACGTCTACCCCACCACCCGTTTGCTCCGGTGGCGGTGGGATCGACGTGGACGGAACAGCTGCCTCCGAAGCCTTCTTCTTCCGTGGCATGTTGATGAAGAAAATGAAGATCTAGCTCGTGTGAACGCCGGATCAGGTTCACACAACCTCGACGCCCCCTACCTGGCGCGCCAAAGATGTCGGGGAAACAGATCCACGAACACCTATGGGGCCGGCGGACCGTGGCCCCTTTCGGTTCGGCGGGGGGCAGAGGTCGCACGAAGAGCGGATCGAGGCGAAGCACACGAGCAGTTTACCCAGCTTTAGAGCTCTCCGGAGAGATAATACTCCTACTGCTGCTTGTTTGATTGTATTGTGTTCTTGCTCGAGAGAGAGCTAAGTGTTTTTCTGGCTTCCGAATGATCCGCACCACTTCTACGTTGCGCGTGGGCCTCCTTTTATACGCTAAAGGGGTCACCGACAGGTGGCAACATAGACAAGGGTACAAATGTAAAAAGAGAGGTGGTTGGTACAGCTGCCTGTACAGTGTTTCCTACCTAACCCTGACGGCAGGGGGCAAGGGCATTAAATGCCCGTTTGTGTAGCCCAAACAGTGCAGAAAAGGACCGTCAGGGGCGCCACCGCTCGCCACGATGGCGATCTTGTCAGCTTCGCATGCCACCGCGCACCGCTGGCTGCACGGCCTCCTGCCACGCGCGCCTGGAAAGGCCCCCAGAGCAACACGTTGGTGGATGCGCTGGAGTGTGGGCACAGAGTGGCCGCTTGTCGCGGCAAGTGCCTTGCCGCGGTCGTTGTCTTCTCGGGTCTGGGAGCTTGTCGCTCACCGGGCCTTGCCGGGACGCGCGGCGCGTTGCAGCAAGTTCCTTGAAATGCCTTGGCTGGCCTTCCCGGCAAGCTCCTCTTGCCGGGGCCTTGTCTCCTGAGCTTAAATACTTTGTTCTTGAATGGCTCCAAGGGAACCACGGAGGACCTTGGCGGTCACCCGGCAAGCCTTGCCGCGGGGCGCTGCAACTGCCCGTGCACAAGTTCGGGATACTAGGGTACCCCTACTCTAGTACACCGACAGAGATCAATAATTTCTATAAAATAAAACCACCACTGTGCTCTAAAAAGATATAAGTGAATTACTAGAGCAAAATTATCTAGCTCAAAAGATATAAGTGAAGCACATAGAGTATTCTAATAAATTCCGATTCATGTGTGTCTCTCCCAAAAGGTGTGTACAGAAAGGATGATTGTGGTAAACTAAAAAGCAAAGACTCATATCATACAAGACGCTCCAAGCAAAACACATATCATGTGGTGAATAAAAATATAGCATCAAGTAAAGTTACCGATGGACGAAGACGAAAGAGGGGATGCTTTCCGGGGCATCCCCAAGCTTAGGCTTTTGGTTGTCCTTGAATTTTACCTTGAGGTTCCTTGGGCATTCCCAAGCTTAGGCTCTTGCCACTCCTTATTCCATAATCCATCAAATCTTTACCCCAAAACTTGAAAACTTCACAACACAAAACTCAACAGAAAATCTCATGAGCTCCGTTAGCAAAATAAAACAAACCACCACTTTAAGATACTGTAATGAACTCATTCTTTATTTACATTGGTGTTAAACCTACTGTATTCCAACTTCTCTATGGTTCATACCGCCCAATACTAGCCATAGATTCATCAAAATAAGCAAACAACACACGAAAAACAGAATCTGTCAAAAACAGAACAGTCTGTAGTAATCTGTACCAAACTAATACTTATGGATCCCCACAAATTCTTAAATAAATTGGTGGACGTGAGGAATTTGTCTATTAATCATATTCAAAAAGAATCAACCTAAAATCACTCTCCAGTAAAAAATGGCAGCTAATCTCGTAAGCGCTAAAGTTTCTGTTTTTTACAGCAAGATCATAAAGACTTCACCCAAGTCTTCCCAAAGGTTCTACTTGGCACAAACACTAATTAAAACATAAAATCACATCTAACCAGAGGCTATGAATTATTTATTACTAAACAGGAACAAAAAGTAAAGAACAAAAATAAAATTGGGTTGCCTCCCAACAAGCGCTATCGTTTAACGCCCCTAGCTAGGCATTGATAATTTCAATGATGCTCACATGAAAGACAAGAATTGAAGCACAAAGAGAGCATCATGAAACACGTGACAAACACATCTAAGTCTAACGTACTTCCTATGCATAGGAATCTTATAGGCAAACAAATTATCATAGCAAGCTAAAACAAGCATATGCAAGGAAGCAGAAAGAAACAGTAGCAATCTCAACATAACAAGAGGTAATTTAGTAACATGAAAATTTCTACAATCATATTTTCCTCTCTCATAATAATTACATGTGGGATCATAAGCAAATTCAACAAAATATCTATCACGTAAAATATTTTCAACACGATCAACATGCATGCAGGGTTGACACTCTACCAAAATAGTGGGATTAACATTAACTAAAGTCATGACCTCTCCAAACCCACTTTTATCAAAAATTTCATAAGATTGAACATTATCCAAATATGTGGGATCTAAAGTTGACACTCTTCCAAACCCACTTTAAATATTATTTCAAACACTATTATCAATCTCATATTCATCATGGGGCTTAAATAAATTTTCAAAATCATAAGAAGAATCACCCCAATCATGATCATGGGAACAAATACTAGCCATAGCAAAACTAGCATCCCCAAGCTTAGGGTTTTGCATATTATTAGCACAATTGACATCAAGATAATTTATAATAAAATCATTGCAATCATGCTTTTTGTTCAAGGGGCTATCGTGAATCTCTTCATAAATTTCTTCATCACAATTTTCAGATTCACTAATTTCAGGCAAAACCTCATAAAGATAATCTAGTGCACTCAAATCACTAGAAATTGGTTCATCATAATTGGATCTCTTAAAAAGATTAGAAAGGGGATGAGGATCCATAACCTTTTAGCAAGCGAAGATGCAAGCAAAAAGAAGGCACATGGTAACACAAGATCGAACGGAAGGAGGATGAAGAAAAGGCAAAGGTGAAGCGGGGGAGAGGAAAACGAGAGGCAAATGGCAAATAATGTAATGCGAGGGATAAGAGTTTGTGACGGGTACTTGGTATGTCTTGACTTGTGTGTAGATTCCCCGGCAACGGCGCCAGAAATCCTTCTTGCTACCTCGTGAGCATGCGTTGGTTTTCCCTTGAAGAGGAAAGGGTGATGCTGCAAAGTCGCGTAAGTATTTACCTCAGTTTTTGAGAACCAAAGTATCAATCCAGTAGGAGGCTACGCTCAAATCCCTCGTACCTGCACAAACAAATAAGAACCTTGCAACCAACGCGATAAAGGGGTTGTAAATCCCTTCACGGCCACTTGCAAAAGTGAGATCTGATAGAGATAATAAGATAAATATTTTTGGTATTTTTATGATATGGATTGGAAAGTAAAGCTTGCAAAATAACATAGATCGGAAACATATATGATGGAAAATAGACCCGGGGGACATAGATTTCACTAGTGGCTTCCCTCAGGATAGCATAAGTATTACAGTGGGTGAACAAATTACTGTCAAGCAATTGATAGAAAAGCGCATAGTTATGAGAATATCTAGGCATGATCATGTATATAGGCATCACGTCTGCGACAAGTAGATCGAAACGACTCTGCATCTACTACTATTACTCCACACATCGACTGCTATCCAGCATGCATCTAGAGTATTAAGTTCATAAGAACAGAGTAACGCATTAGGCAAGATGACATGATGTAGAGGGATAAACTCAAGCAATATGATATAAACCCCATCTTTTTATCCTCGATGGCAACAATACAATACGTGCCTTGCTGCCCCTGCTGTCACTGGGAAAGGACACTGCAAGATTGAACCCAAAGCTAAGCACTTCTCCCATTGCAAGAAAGATCAATCTAGTAAGCCAAATCAAACTGATAATTCGAAGAGACTTGCAAAGATAACAAATCATACATAAAAGAATTCAGAGGAGATTCAAATATTGTTCATAGATAATCTTTATCATAAACCCACAATTCATTAGATCTTGACAAACACACCAAAAAAGAATTACATCGAATAGATCTCCAAGAAGATCGACGAGAACTTTGTATTGAGATCCAAAGAGAGAGAAGAAGCCATCTAGCTAATAACTATGGACCAAAAGGTCTATGGTAAACTACTCACACTTCATCGGAGAGGCTATGGTGTTGATGAAGAAGCCATCCGTGATCGATTCCCCCTCCGGTGGAGCGTCGGAAAAGGCCCCAAGATGGGATCTCACGAGTATAGAAGGTTGCAGCGGTGGAAATAGGGTTTCGTGGTGCTCTTGGATGTTTACAGGGTATATGAGTATATATAGGCGAAGGAAGTTGGTCAGGGGGCCCACAAGGGTGGGGGCGCGTCTACCCCCCCTGAGTGCGCCCTTCTGCCTCGTGGCCTCCTTGTTTCTTTTTTGACGTCCACTCCAAGTCTCCTGGATTGCGTTTGTTCCAAAAATAACTCTCCCGAAGGTTTCATTCCGTTTGGACTCCATTTGATATTCCTTTTCTGCGAAACACTGAAATAGGCAAAAAAATAGCAATTTGGACTGGGCCTCCGGTTAATAGGTTAGTCCAAAAATGATATAAAAGTGCATAGTAAATCCCATTAAACATCCAAAACAGATAATATAATAGCATGGAACAATAAAAAATTATAGATACGTTGGAGACGTATCAATAGTTATGATGATATTCAAGGCAATGATCATGTATATAGGCACCACGTCTGAGACAAGTAGACCGACTCGTGCGTGCATCTACTACTATTGCTCCACCCATCGACTGCTATCTAGCATGCATCTAGGGTATTAAGTACAAAACAGAGTAATGCCTTAAGCAAGATGACATAATGTAGACAAAGTAAACCCAAGCAATATGAATAAACCCCATAGCTTTATCCTTAATGGTAACAATACAAATACGTGTCTTGTCCCTTTCTATCACTAGGATAGAGCACGGCAAGATTGAACCCATCACAAAGCACCTCTCCCATTGCAAGATAAATCAATCTAGTTGGCCAAACCAAATGGATAGATCGGAGGGAAATACAAAGCTATAATAATCATGCATAAAAGAGTTCAGAGAAGACTCACTTAATGTTCATAAATAATTTGATCATAAACCCACAATTCATCGGATCCCAACAAAGACACTGCAAAAGAAGATTACACCGAATAGAACTCCAAGAACAGTGAGGAGAACATTGTATTGAAGATCAAAGAGAAAGAAGAAGCCATCTAGCTACTAGCTATGGACCTGTAGGTCTATGGTGAACTACTCATGGATCATCGGAAGGGAAGCAAGGATGATGTAGAAGCCCTCCGTGATCGATTTCCCGTCTGGCAGAGTGCCGGAGAAGGCTCCAGCTGGGATCTCGGAAGAATAGAAGCTTGTGGCGGTGGAAAAAGTGTTTCTTGGGTGGCTCCCTGTTTGCTTCCCAATTTTAGAGAATTTATGAAGGTGTAATTAGGTCAGATGGAGCCACGTGCGGCCCACAAGGCATCAGGGCACGCATACCCCCCTAGGCACGCCCTGTTGCCTTGTTGTTTCCTTGTTTCTCGTATAGTCTCCTACCTAAGCTTCCACGTCCAGAAAAAATCATCAAAAAGTTTTGTAGTGTTTCGACTCCGTTTGGTACCAATTTCCTGGAAAACCAAAAACAAGCAGTGGCACTTGGCACTGGGTTAATAGGTTAGACCCAGAAAATTACATAAAAAAGCATATAATTGTGTATAAACATCCAAGATTGATACTACAATAGCATGGAGCAATTAAATATTATAGATATGTTGGACACGTATCAATGGTGTTCTTGTCATTGGCATAGATCGTCTTAAGAAAGTTGTTCCCGTGAGCCCAGACATGGCTGCAGTGCAATCGTGGTTTGTGTGTATGATCTTTGGTAGAAAATGGAAAAAGGGAGGCAGACTATGCGAGCAGGTATAGGTAAGAACTAGCGCATCTAACAAAATATATAAGTATGATAAAGAGCATGCAAAAAAATTCAAAGCACCTCCCCCACTTTCTTCGAGCATGATCTGCATGAAGAAAGGAAATGGCTCACCCGTGATCTTACTATTAGAAGGTAGGACACAACCGCAAACCTCCAGACCAATCAATATTTTCTCCTTTATCTATCTAAAATTGACACACCGAATTGTCGCATAAAGACAAGAATGCAAGCAGGCAAACGAGCAGTCTAACACCCATCTTAGAACCGATGATGCATGCATATATCACAGAAGCATATAGAGAGAGGAACCTCAACCATCTCAAACATATAGGCACACACGTGCTTCTTCTCCACATTGATATGTGCCTCTCGTGTCTTAGCGACCGTGCCTCTCAGGGTGAACGAGTGAATGGAAACATTAAAACTCAAATAGCACATCTGTGCATCTGCTTCAGGTAGAACATTGCCTATCCTAGGTTCACGCCCTGCCTCTCTTTGTGAACGTGAGAATGACAATAATTGTAACACAAACGCACATAGTGCCTTTTTCTCCAAAAACAAGAAGTGCCTCTGCTAACTGTAGACCTTGTCTCTCTGAGTGATTATGTTAATCTATATGAACTTCTGCCAACGTGAACAATGAACTGCTAACATAAAAAACATATGACATCCATGTCTGAGCTTTGCATGGATAGTTAAAAACATATTCTTATCCCATCCAAACATAGAAAAATATATTTTTATAGCATCCAACAAGCCAATATAATACTTTGAGATAAACTAAAATTTCCAAACTAGTACTCCATCTGATTGAACTAAAACCACAACATTTATTATTCATCAGAGGAAGTACTATCTGGCATCCAAGTTGCAGTAGTTAACCACCAGGTTCACTCTTCGGAGCCCTCCCTATTGGATACTGCTCAGAAACATCGACATCTACGGTTAAGAAGAGAGCGAGAATGCAACGCATCCCTCATCGACAAAATCCGACAATAAAGCTCATAGCTCACATACCCGTTCTTCCTTCTATGTGTGAGTTGCGTTTGGATTTCCTCGAAGAGGAGAGGATGAAGCGGTACAATACAGATAAGTATTTCCCTCAGTCAAGAACCAAGGTTATCAATCTAGTAGGAGAACCAGTCAGAACCTCGTTAGCAGCACCTCCAGACACAAAAGCAAATACTTGCACCCGATGCAAACAAGGGGGTTGTCAAGCCCCTTGGCGGTTATTTTTAAGGATCAAATCTCGTAGTGGTAGGCAACTAGATAAAATGCAAAATATAATATAATAATATAAAAGTGTGGCAAGGTATTTTTGGATTTTATATATGATAAAAGTAGACCCAGGGGCCATAGTTTTCACTAGAGGCTTCGCTCTCGAGCCCAAAACGTATGGTGGGTGAACAAACTACTGTTGGGCAATTGATAGAAAAGCGCATAGTTATGACGATATTCAAGGCAATGATCATGTATATAGGCATCATGTTCGAGACAAGTAGACCGACTCCTACCTGCATCTACTACTATTACTCCACCCATCGACCGCTATCCAGCGTGCATCTAGGGTATTAAGTTAACAAAAACAGAGTAAGGCCTTAAGAAAGACGACATGATGTACACAAAGTAAACCCAAGCAATATGCATAAACCCCGTCTTTTTATCCTTAATGGCAACAATACAAATACGTGTCATGTCCCTTTCTGTCACTGGGATTGAACACTGCAAGATTGAACCCATCACAAAGCACATCTCCCATTGAAAGAAAAATCAATCTAGTTGGCCAAACTAAATGTGTAGATCAGAGGGAAATACAATGCTACAACTATCATGCAAAAAAGAATTCGGAGAAGACGCAATTAATATTCATGAATAATCTAATCATAAACCCACTGACGGTTTCCTGGACCAAGGGGTGCCAACCTGGTCGGCCCATAGTCCTCGGGTTGGGCCCGTGGGTCCACATTCTCATCGAGGAGGACTCCTGAAGCTACACGCTTGGACGCAATCAAGAGTGCATCTACTAAAGACTTGGCATATACTCCAAGACATCTCCCGCTGCCTCAATATTTACACCTAGATTCCGACCATGTAACCCTAGATGCCCTACCTGGCATGTATATAAGCCAAAGGGTTTAGCCCATAGAGGGGGGATGATCACAATCACATTCACCTAGCCCTAGAGTTAGGTCTCTCCTTGCGATCTCGAGGTAGATCTAGTTTGTGCTCGATACGTCATCAATACAATTAAAGAAGGACGTAGGGTATTACCTCGTCTTCGAGTGCTTGAACCTGGGTAAACACTGTGTCCTTCATCCCTGCTACTATCGATCCAAGGTCCACAGCTCAGGACCCCCTACCCGAGGTCTGCCGGTTTTACCACCAACATTGGTGCTTTCCTTGAGAGTATCAACGAAAGGATTGATGGATCATCTGCAGGTTAATTGCGGCGGTGGCTACGGGGTCATCTTCATCCTTGTCCAACCTTTTGTATTCAGCAGCATGGTTTTTTGCGTCGACTCGGCAGACCAACTGGCCTCCATCGAGGATTATGCCCCAGATCAAGTCATGACTTTCAAAATCTTGGAATCCACCGTGGATTCCCTTGGTGAGCTCATCATGTCAGGCTGGTCATCGAGCCAAATCAAGGGCTTATCAGGCATCGGGGGCTCGACCTCGGAACCAATCTCCCTAAAAGACGTTGGATCAGGTCCCCTGGCATCACAAGACCGCAGGGAGGAATCAATCACCTACGCCTCGGGTGACCTCGTCTCGGGAATAAGCCCCGGCATTGGTCCGGGTCCAGCTTCGGATACTGCATCGGGTTTCGAACCGGCTCTAGCACCAGATTCAGAATCAACTCTGGCCCCTCGCAAGGCTGAGAACATGTCAAGCGACTCACCAATCGTACTTCAAATTGGCTCGGCTTATAACCAGCCCATTACCCCCGAGGAACTATCTCACCTAAACGAGATGCTTGACCACATCCAGAGCTTATCAATCTCGGATGGTCAGACCTCGGTTTATGACAAGATCGGACTTAAAGCCGACAATCGGGAAATTTATGTCCCACCCATGATGTCTACTACACAACTTGTTCTTGTGAACTCATGTTGAGCCTCCAAGCATAGAGTTTTGTAGCTTAGTAGAAAATTTCCCTCAAGTGGATGACCTATGGTTTATCAATCCATGGGAGGAGTAGGATGAAGATGGTCTCTCTCAAACAACCCTGCAACCAAATAACAAAAAGTCTCTTGTGTCCCCAACACAACAAATACAATGGTAAATTGTATAGGTGCACTAGTTCGGTGAAGATATGGTGATACAAGTGTAATAATGATGGTAGATATGGATTTTTGTAATAGGAACAATAAAAACAACAAGGTAGTGAGTGACAAGAGTGAGCACAAACGGTATTGAAATGCTTGAAAATGAGGCCTAGGGTCCGTACTTCCGCTAGTGCAATCTCTCAACAATGCTAATATAATCGGGTCATATAACCATCCCTCAACGTGCGATGAAGAATCACTCCAAAGTTCCTATCTAGTGGAGAACATAAGAAGAAATTGTTTGTAGGATACGAAACCACCTCAAAGCTATTCTTTCCGATCAATCTATCCTAAAGTTCATACTAAAATAATAGCAAGGTATTCTTTCTGGTCGATCTAACCAAGAGTTCATAGTAAAATAACACCATATGATACACATCAACCAACTCTAATGTCACCCATATACTCCAATGTCACTGCGAGTATCCATGAGTTGATTATACGATATGCATCAAACAATTTCAGATTCGTGATACTCAATCCAACACAAAGAACCTCAAAGAGTGCCCCAATATTTCTCTCGGAGAAACAAAGACGAGAATGTGCATCGACCGCTATGCATAGATTACCCCAATGTCACCTCGACAATCCGCGAATTGAGTGCCAAAACACATATCAAGTGAATCAATTGATACCCCATTGTCACCACATGTATTCATAGCAAGACATACATCAAGTGTTCTCAAATCCATAAAAGTATTCAGTCTGATAAAAAGAAACCTCAAAGGGTAAACTCAATTCACAACAAGATAGAGAGGGGAAAACACCATATGATCCAACTATATTAACAACGCCCACGATACATCAAGATCGTGCTATCTCAAGAACACGAGAGAGAGATTAAACACATAGCTACTGGTACAAACCCTAAGCCCCTAGGGTGGACTAATCCCTCCCCATCATGGTGGCCGCCGGGATGATGAAGATGGCCATCGTGATGATTTCCCCCTCCGGCAGGGTGCCAGAACTGGGTCTAAATTAGTTTTTCGTGGCTATAGAGGCTTGCGGTAGTGGAACTTCTGATCTATGGACTCCCTGAGGGTTTCTAGAATATTTGGGAATTTATAGGGTGAAGAGGCGGTGCGGGAGGTCACCAAGGTGGGCACAACCCACTGGGCGCATCTAGGCCTCCTGGTGCGCCCCTCTGGTACTTCTTTGGCCCATTAGGTGTCTTCTGGTCTAGAAAAAATTCTCCAAAGAGTTTCGCTGCGATTGGACTCCGTTTGGTACTGATATTATGCGATGTAAAAAAGAAGCAAAAAACAACAATTGGCACTGGGCACTATGGCAATAGGTTAGTCCCAGGAAATGATATAAAGTTGCTATGAAATGATTGTAAAAGATCCAAGAATGATAATACAACAGCATGAATACTTCATAAATTATAGATACGTTGGAGACGTATCAGCATCCCCAAACTTAATTCCTACTCGTCCTCGAGTAGGTAAATGATAAACGACATAATTTATGAAGTGTAAATGCTAGAATAGTGCATAAGTTTCATCAATGATAATTTCAATCACTTTTCCTAGCATCATATCAACAACTCTTTCTCATAAAACTCATCATGATAACTAGCAATTGAAAGCGAAATTTTTGTTGTGGAATGCTACCTATCATATTCATCATATACTCTTTCTTTTGTAGCATGGACATTTGGACTTCAATGATTCAAAGCAATAGTCTATAATTTGACATGAAGACATCATTACTCAAGCATACTAACAAGCAACCATGTCTTCCGAAATATCAACGCTAAAGAAAGCTATCCCTAGCCCATTATGCTCATTCATTGACACATTCGTGAAACACACTCAAATATTAGCTACATCGAATGGACAAGTATGATCACAGTGCTCCCTAGTTGGTGCTTTATAAGAGAAGATGGGGACTCAAATAAAATTGCATAAAATAAATAGATAGGCGCTTCGCAGAGGGAAGCAGAGATTTTTAGAGGTGCCAGAGCTCAAAGCTTAAATTGAGAGATAAAATATTTTGAGAGGCATACTTTTCACGTCAACGAAAACGATCGAGAATTCCCAACACTTTCCATGCTAGATACATCATAGGCGGTTCCAAAACAAAAAATAAAGTTTATTCCTTTTTCCAGAATTCTTTCACAATCCATGGCTAGTCGTATCCACGCATCCCTATTACCTTTATCACACTCTCATGCAATGACAAGTGAATAAACACTCATCATGAGAATAACGCATCTAGCATGGAAAATATTGGCCACCCCCTGCCGCTTCATGAGCGGTACGGGCACATAGAAAGGAAATTTATTTTGAAAAATTAGAGTTGGCACATACAAATTTGCTTGGAACGACACAGAAATACCGCATATAGGTAGGTATGGTGGACTCATTTGGAACAACTTGGTTTAAGGAGTTTGGATGCACAAGCAGTATTCCCGCTTAGTACAAATGAAGACTAGCAAATAGATTGAGAAGCGACCAACCAAGGAACGAAAATGATTATACACGAGCATTAAACATAACTAACACCGGAAATGCACCACAAGTAGGATATAACTTCATTCCATAAATATTGACTTTCGTTCTTGCATAGGGAATCACAAACCTTAACACCAATATTCTTACTAAAGCATAATTACTAACCAACATGACTCACATATTATTATCTCCATATCGCAAAAACTATTGCAAGGAATCAAACTTATCATATCCAATGACCTTACATGAAAGTTTTTATTATATCCTTCTTGAACGTCCACCACTTTGGTACCAATTTCATAGCTTGTGCAAATTTTCATCACTATTATCAACTCTCAAAATAATAAAGTGAAGCATGGGAGTAAATGACAAACTACTCCAAAAAGATATAAGTGAAGATCAAGCGAGTAGTTAAGTAAATGGGTAGCTATGTGAGGACTCTCTCTTATTTAAAAGCTTTCATATCTAAGTATTTTATTTAAACAACAAGCAAAACAAAATAAAATGACATTCCAAAAATAGCACACATCATGGGAAGAAGCAAAAACTTAGGCTCAACCGAGGCTAACCGATAATTGTTGATGAAGAAAGGTGGGATGCCTACCGGGGCATCCCAAGCTTAGATGCTTGAGACTTCTTGAAATATTAATTTGGGATGCCTTGGGCATCCCCAAGCTTGAGCTCTTGTGTCTTCTTCATTCCTCTCATATCACGGTTTTCCTTAATCTCAAAACTTCATCCACACAAAACTCAACAAGTACTCATGAGATGAGTTAGTATAAATCAATGCATTAACCTTATCATTCTCTACTGTAGAAAATAACTAAATTTAATATTTAATATTTAATACTAAATGCCTCTGCATATTAATAGTCCTATCCTCAAATAGAATCATTAAACAAGCAAACATATGCTAACAATGCAAACATAACAACAATCTATCAGAACATGATAGTCTGTAAAGGATGCAAGAATATTTACACTTATTTAACTCCAAAAATTCTGACAAATTACCATACTGTAGAATATATATTTTAACTTAGTGTGTAAAAATTTCAAGATTTTATCATGTTCTGACTTTCCAGAAGAATTCAGACAATGACAACAAACTTTCTGTTTTTAAACAACAACATGTAGACTTGCTCTCCTCCTCTCCCCCTCCTCCCACCTCCCACCTCCCTACACTCCAACGGATCCTATCCACCATGAAGATTTCTAGAGAGCTGCACCATCATGGATCATCTTCTACATTGGGATTGCAACCCTGGTCGGAAGGTGGCTGCACAGGTTCGTTCAAAGTTTGGATATACAGTCCATTTTTCTCCCTCCCACAACACCAAGGAATTCTTCTTGGTTGCGTCCTTCTCCTCAGCCTCTTTTCCCCTCTCGAAGGAATCTGTTGCTCTTGCTCTGGTTTGCTGCATTGGTGGATCATCTCTTGGCTTCAATGTGAAACAAATTGGGAAGGTCATTTCGGTTCTCTGTGGCTTCTAACCGTGTGGGTCACTATATTTATGGTCTCAAGGATCATGTTTGGCCTAATTTCATCTGCCACTTCCATCTTTTCAAACCTCATGTGGATTATTCTAACTATGCTGCTACTGGTTGGAATGTGGATGAAGTTCTTGAGGAAGTGCAAGCTCGCACACCTATGGCTATCAAGTCTAATCTTAACTTCCTTAAGAGAAGTGTCGAGTTTGATTGCTCATCCAAGGAGGTGATTACAAAGTTTGGATTTCATATGGGTGCTAGGAATTCATCTCAAAACAACACTTCCCAAGCTATATGTTTCAGTGAACAATCGTCGGAATTCTCACCGCTGGCTAGTCTCCGGCCCTAGACAGACGAGAGTGATCTTCGGTTCGGTACGTTGCATGCTAGGAATTTTCGATCACGGTCATCAACTCCTATCATCTCTTTTGGAAGTTTTCCGCCATGCAATATTGGTCAATTTAATGCAAATAAATATAGTTTTCAGGGTGCCAATTTCAAAAAAGATTCCTGGGCAGACATCCCTAATTTTATGCTTCTCCATATTATGGACCAACGTCGTTTTGGATATTCCGACTCACATATTTCTACTATATGGTCAATACAATCGGTCCCACCTATGGATTACATTTCTGAGAGGGTGGTATTCTGTTCCATCTGTAATGGTTACGGTCATCTGGCGTCCTCTTGTCAGTCCGTTAGGTGTGGCTCCTGTTCTGCTAGCCCATGTCATTGCCCTGGCCCGGCCCAACTTTCAGATACTCACAATGAGATACATGGCCCTGCTATTGTCACTAAGGCCCCCTCAGTTGGGTGTTATATTTGTGGTTTTCTCTCCCATATTTTCTATGAATGCCCCTCTCTAATCCAATGTGGACTCTGCTTCTTTTTGGGCCATACCAAATATCATTGTTTTGATTCTAAGGCGGCACATTACTATTGGAGACCAAAGAATATGATGCCCAGGTCCATTGAGTCGATTACTTTTGATGCCCACCCAAACTTAACTCTCAAAGGCAAAAATCCTATTGAAAATCACTACCTGCAAAGACGGGATCCTCACCTTCCTTGCGCGGGAGACCCGATCTGTAATACTGTGAATAATTTGGCAGCAAATAAACCTCCTATGGTAAATCAGTCAAATCAATCAGGTCAGGGCTGCCTTTCCAAGAATCCTAGCTTAATGGCCTCATCTGCCCAAATCGCCCCTCATGTGCCCCAATCATCTGGCGCCGTTCACTGTGAGGCCTGCAGGAGGGTCGGACACGTGGCGTCATCCTGCTTGCAGTGATGCAAAGGCCAGCGTAGGGTTTGGGTTCCCAAGTCACGCCCCTGCTCTGCTGTCTCTCCCTGCTCTGTCTGCTCTGCATACACCACCACCACCACCACCTCCGCCACCTCCACCACCGTCGGAGTCGTCGCCCATGGCGAACTTCCCTGTCAACGTCATCACCTACATCCCACATTGCATGACGGTCGAGCTAGGCCTGGAGGATCGCAAGGTTCGGGACGATATGGTGGTCAGTGCCGTCACCCCGCTCCGCCATGATTTCTTGGCGATTGCTGAAGCCAACAGGTTCATCCCATTCCATCAGAAAGAAGGCCTCAGAAACACGATCCAAGGTTTGCTTCATGAGTCGCACTTCTTCCCCACTGAGATAGAGGATCATCCTTTGGGTATTGGTATCTTTGGTTTTGAGAACTCGATGATTAGAGATACTATTGTGGGAACCACCTTTGAACTTGATGAACTCCAAGCTGAAGAACACACTGTTATTTCTTTTGTTCCTCATGATGCGGCACTTAATATGAGATCCACCACTTTTGGGCCTAAAGTTTGGATTCTTTACATTGATTTTCCATATGACTACCAGACCCAACACTACATCCACAAATCAGTCGATAAATTTGGGTGTCTTGTGGACTGGAATAACCCTAGGGGAGACAGGAGATTTGTTCTTATTAAGGCTCAAATTATTCACCTTCGCCTAGTTCCCAAGAGTTTAGTTATGAGGCAGCTTGGTGGTGCTCGTCAGAGCTGGACTGTTGCGGTGACAATGTTACGGAGTAGTGATTGGAATGCTCATCTACCTGAGGTGCCGCCGGCCGGTGAAGATCCTCCTCCGGCGGATGGGGTTCCACATCCTCTGCATGGGGAAGGCCTAAATGCAGAGCAGTTGTATCAGATGCAGCTCCACAATTGGATGCTGCAGAATGTCGCTGCTGGCAACAACAACCAAGGAAATAACAATGATGATAATGTGGTGATCGATCAGGCTGATGATGTTCAGTTTCATGCGAACTAGGTTGAATGGCATGTTCCCCCACCTGCTAGTCCACCGGCTGTTTACAATTTCCAAGCTTGGCTTGCTAATGAAGGGCTTCAGGTCATTGATGGCATCTTACCTGAAAATAACTTGCAGGATAGCCCAGCTATGGCATGGAATGACTCAATCTCCTACCATTGTGTACAATAACTGACATGCATAGGAATAAAACATAGCGAGATAATGTAAGGAGTGCATGCAGAAATCCAGAGTGATGGTAGCAACCTGTGGATAGACCCAAAACCAATGATAGCAGACATATAATAGCTTCAGTTAAAAAATACACATGATGGCTCATTTAATTTTGTTTCCCACCCAACATGAAACTCATAGTAGACACCCGAGATTAACCAGATAGTAGACAGATATGGTTGATTGTTGCTCAATATACCCCACAACCATTTAAAAATTCAAGTTTGAGCATTAGTTTGGACCTAACTTGGAGTCTAATCGGTGAACAGGACGACAAATTAGCATGTAATATTAAGCGATGCATAATGTGGGCAGACACGAAAGAGTGCGACCTCTCTTGCGGACACGTGTAGTCCTCAAGCTCATCTGCTTAGTTGATGTTGGTAATGCAGTTTTTGTGGCTGCCGGCGGCAGGGAAGAAGATCTGAGGCGGTGAAAGATAGTCTGGAGGGCGGCTCCCTGCTGTGGTGAACCCTTCCGTCATTGGAGCAGCTGGGCTAGGGTGGACGATAGCGCAGCAGGAGCGGGGAAAGCCACATAAGGTTTTCTTTGACACGTATCTGTAACAGAAGTAATTATGTAAGGGCTTGTTTGAATTGGAGGATCCTAACAATGCAGGGATATCAAATACACAGGAATAGGATAGGAATGCATGTGCAAAATAGAGAATTTAAAAATACAGGATTTCTGTCAATTTGGGTGTTTGGTTAACAAGAATTGGAAGATCACATGAATGCAAAGAAGCATTGTCAAATTAAGTCAAACCACAAGAAAATGTATAGTTATAATGTTATTAAGCTACTCTCTCTTAGTCTTGTGCTTCATGAATAGGAATTTGAAAATGAGGCCAAGTGGATATTAAAATTCCTATGGTTTTTCTTTGAAGGAGACACTAAAGGAACAAATCCTACATTTTTCCTTTGCTCCATTCCTTTGAACCAAATGCATGAATAGTAGCACCATAGGAAACTTTCCAATTCCTATGTTTTCCTTCAGTTTTCCTTTCAAACACTGGCGATTCTAGTAGGCAGGCTTGAACAGGCAAAAGCCTCTCCAAATTTTTTGGTGCTACTCCTACTACTTTGGGAGACTACTACCCTACTAGCTCAACTCCCAGGCCCATCTACACATGCACAACTCAAATGTGCATAAATAAATAATGATAGCTTTCAAGAGAGTCCATCACGGATAGCTAAGTTTCCTGGTACCTCAGTGCTTGTCATATAGTAGGAGAAACTCATCGTATTTCATGTTACTACGCGTGCTCAGTAGACAATATATAACATGTAGAGTAAAAGAGCGATGCAACAAGTGTACAACCTCTTTGGCGAAGCCATGTCGATCTCAGCATCATTGGGTTGGTCGCTGAGGATGCTGCGACTGATGTGGCTGTCGGAGGAGGGGAAGAAGATCTTAGGCATCTAGAGATGGAGCCGAGGGTACTCGTCCACTGTGATGGAGGGTTTCGTCGCTGGAGCAGCTCCGGTGAGTTGTACAACGGCGAGGCTGCAGCAGGACAAGAGAGACAATGTTTGCCTGAGTGGAATTCCAATAGCATCTCCAATAGATGATGAAAAATACATAACCAAAAAGTGCTAGATGTAAAATACATCAGCCGCTCATCTCTGAACTTAACTGTTGAAACTGAATTTAATTGTCGAAACTGAATTTTGCTGTCAAAACTGAATTTTACTGTCGAAACTGAACATACTAGTAGCAGAAAAGCAGTGCACTAACAGTTTTAACCGCTCGAGCACTAGTGGCAGAGTAGTAGTGATCTAAATCGGTAGCTGCTACAGCAGGGAACATACTACTAGAGAGCAGTCGGGGTAGCTGGTCCCGCAGCAGCAGCGCCCAGAGCAGCAGCGTGTGCGAGAGCCGGGGTAGCTGGTCGTGTAGCAGCATCTCGGGTAGCAGCAATAGGAGCCCGAGCCAGAGCCGGAGATGCTGCTCGTGCAGCAGCAACACGAGCAAGAGTAGAGCAACATCGTAAGAAAGAGCATGAGCAGCAGCGCGAGCAAGAGCCAGAGTATACCAGGCAGGGGAGCAGAGCAACAGTGCAAGCAAGAGCCGATGCAGCAGCAGCATCTCCTACTGATGTGGACGTCACCGCTGAGGGAGCGACACCGTGGAGGAAGTGGCCAGCGCCACCGCCGTAGATGGAGCCGTGCCATGGCAACTCGAGACCGAGCCCTGTTAGTGCTACTTCTTGAGCTTGCGTTGGTTTTTCCGTTGAAGAGGAAAGGGTGATGCATCAAAGTAGAGATAAGTATTTCCCTCAGATAAGAACTAAGGTATCAATCCAGTAGGAGATACATGCAAGTCTCCAATCTATGCACCTGCACAAACAATCAAACACTTGCGCCCAACGCGATAAAGGGATTGTCAATCCCTTCACGATCACTTGCCAAGGTGAGATCTGATAGAGATAGATATAAAAGATTACATGTGCCGATAAATTCCTCCGCCGAAAGTTTACAAGGGAGATAGCACACATGTATGCTATTGTGCTGCTGCTTGGTGAAAAATTCCTCTGCCCTCATGTGCCGAAAGTTTTCATGCTGCCAGTTCGTGACACTCTCCGAATGGTGAAGGATATTGGAAAAGAAAAGGAACCTGTTGATGGCAAAGGAAAAGCACACATGTATCAACCTAAAATCACTCTCCAGTAAAAAATGGCAGCAAATCTCGTGAGCGCTAAAGTTTTTGCTTTTTACAGCAAGATCATAAAGACTTCACCCAAGTCTTCCCAAAGGTTCTACTTGGCACAAACACTAATTAAAACATAAAACCTCATCTAACCAGAGGCTATATGAATTATTTATTACTAAACAGGAAAAAAAAGTAAAGAACAAAAATAAAATTGGGTTGCCTCCCAACAAGCGCTATCATTTAACGCCCCTAGCTAGGCATTGATAATTTCAATGATGCTCACATGAAAGACAAGAATTGAAGCACAAAGAGAGCACCATGAAACATGTGACAAACACATCTAAGTCTAACATACTTCCTATGCATTGGCATCTTATAGGCAAACAAATTATCATAGCAAGCTAAAACTAGCATATGCAAGTAAGCGGAAAGAAACAGTAGCAATCTCAACATAACGAGAGGTAATTTAGTAACATAAAAATTTCTACAATCATATTTTCCTCTCTCATAATAATTACATGTGGGATCATAAGCAAATTCAACAAAATATCTATCACATAAAATATTTTCAACACGATCCACATGCATGCAAAGTTGACACTCTTCCAAAATAGTGGGATTAATATTAACTAAAGTCATGACCTCTCCAAACCCACTTTTATCAAAAATTTCATAAGATTGAACATTATCCAAATATGTGGGATCTAAAGTTGACACTCTTCCAAACCCACTTTCAATATTATTGCAAACACTATTATCAATCCCATATTCATCATGGGGCTTAAATAAATTCCTTTGCCCTCATGTGTGCTATTGTGCAGTTGCTTGGTGAAAAATTCCTCTGCCCTCATGTGCCGAAAGTTTTCATGCCGCCAGTTCGTGACACGCTCCGAATGGTGAAGGATATTGGCAAAGGAAAGGCACCTGTTGATGTTGCTTGTGTTGCTTCTGCTTTTGAGACTGCTTTGAAAGTTGAGAAAGCCAAGGTTGAAATCCCTCGAGAAGAAAACCCATCTCTTTATGAGATTTGCATTCGCACTCAGCAAGCTCTAGAAAGTCACATCAAGCTCGATCGTAAAGAAAAGATGGAATTGATGTTTGAGCTGAATTTGCTTCATAATTATGCTCGCCAAACCCTTCTGCTTGAGAAGGAGCAAAAGAAGCGCTCTTGGACTCTTCTAAGGCAGCATTATCTCAAAAACAGTTGGCTGCTAAAGGCATCAAGAAAGAATATGACTACCTGGAGTTATTTGCAGTACCTTGCATTCGAAGATAAACCCCTGTGCTCCCTCAGTGTTCTGCATCCAGTAATTTGCTGTTTGTCAAACCAGATGCTGAAATCGAAGACACAGCTGGAACACTTATCTTCAAGCCATATGCACCTTGCTTAATTTCTTCCAAAGGAGTTCCCGAAGCCCATGCTGCAACACCTGCTTCAGCCTCAACTATTCCTCGCTCTGCGAATGATTCGTCAAGCAGAGCTAATTCTGATTCTGAGGATTCTTCGGAAGTGTAGTCTCTCGTATGCATTCTCTTTCTTTTTTGACACTTGTTGAAAAAAGGAGGGAGAATATCATCAAGTTATAGATGAACACGGTATTTGCAAGGTGTTTTTCATTCGCCGCTTGCTTTTCATAGTCGAACTCTTTGGTGTTTCTCGAACAATTGCTTGTTGAACTTAACGCACCGTCGTGGTGTTGAAATACTTGATCGCCATGTACTATTAATAACCCCCCTACAATGCTATTTGCTTCCAACTATCTGTCTGCAGGTGCTATCGAAAGTTTACTCACATGCAATGGTTATCCTCGATAATTATCTTTCGAGTAGGGAACATGAATGTTTGCCAAGGAGGACGTAAATTCGTGCTTCTCTAATCAGAGTCATTTTTACTCCTTGAAACTATGTGTGTCTTGGTTGGATATGCAATGATTATTATCTCTCATTTTCCAACTTTGCAGGCGAAGAAGTCAGCTTCAATTTAAAATCTCGTGATATTTATCTATATGACTGGCAAAGTGTTTTTCCTCGCATATATTCTTTGTATCAACTTTGTTGCAGGAAAACTTTGTCTGAAACATAACTCCTCCAACAAATATACTTTATTTCCCTTACTTTAACAATTCTCGAGTATCTATCTTGCAGGGAATTTACATCTCGTGTGTATTCAAATCATGGTCCAAGAAAGCCTTCTTGACGTATCCTTCGTCACAAATCATTTCAAAGTATTCATTATATCTAATTCTTTTCAAAGATTGTGTGACAGGAACCATCTCAGACAGTGTCGAGTGCACTAAAAGAGACCACGAACGAGATCTTATGTCAATGACACTCATACGAAGATTCACCTCGCTTCCTTCCGATTTAACTAGGCACTCAAATGATGCATATCTTTAGGGGGGGATTGCTTTATCTTCGTAATCATCTCTCGTCGTTCATTATCCTTCCCATTACATTCCATTCATTATCTATCCTTCAATGTGTTCAGTTTTGTCAACAATCGTCCAAAAAGTGGGAGATTGTTGGTGCAATATCTGCCTTCCTGTGTTTTGGAGATTGCTGATAGAAACAGGTATGGACTGATTTGTTTGCTAGTGCATACAGAGAGAAATAGTCTATACAGAAACCGAAGAGAACGATGTCTCCGGTGCCAAGTTCGAGTAACTTCACCGAAGTATATCCGCGCTACAGAGAAGAATGGGCTACATCTATGAAGATATGTAGACGAGAAGATTGATGTGAAGGAATTATCCCCTCTAAAGATTACTGCTGAAGCAAAGCATTTGGTTCGGTGTTGTTGTCCGAAGAAATTGACTCCAGCGAATGGAAGTGGAAGACAAATTGAAGATGTAGCATTCTTTTCGTCTTTCTTCTTTGGTTCATTTGAGTCATAGGACCTTCGTACTATTAAGAAGGGTATATATTCTCGAAGCTTAGATCCGTTGTGATGCTTAGCCCAAAACCTATGAAAGTTGTGAGAGAAACCTCTTTGTGTTCCGAGCAAATACTTGCCAGCAAGAGACTGTGATCTTCTTCGCTGCGAGAGATTTGTCTCAGATCGAGGAGTTAACATTACTTGCTCCACAAGCAATGTTACCGTTGTGCTCAAAATCTGCCCGCTGGACTCGTGTTGTTCGGCCATTGGCTTCTCTTGATGTCCAATTTGGTCATTTCCCATCAGGGAAGGCTGCAGCTATAAATAGCCACCCCGTGTCGGCTTTATCCGGTGGCTGCTCCGCTTAAGATTTCTGAGAAGATTGATTTGAGCACCCCCTCTCCGAGTGATTTGATTTTAAGATCCACCGAGAGAAAAATCAAGAGCCCAGACTTAGACAGTTATAGTGCATCACAATAATTCTGAGTTAGAGTTCTGTACCTATTACTCTTGCGAGCAGTGCACTCTCTAGACGGATAGGTTTCCGCTCGAGTGTTGAAGATTTGTTGTCTTCACCGAGCTAGATCTTCGGCAACCAAGAGTGATTGTGGTCCGCAAAGGTCGACCAAAGGTTTGAAGATCACCGACAAGTATCTACCACGAGTGAAATCAACCAGAGTTTGATCAACTTTGTGGTGAAGGAGAATAGGGTGAAGAGAGTTTATCTTCCATGTTAAGTCAAAACCCCTCCAACCAGACATAGCCCTTTGGCAGAAGGGTGAACTTGTTTACCAAATTCATCTGTCGCCACCACAGGTTCATTCTACTTTACTGCATTTCATCCAGCAGCTTACCTTCGTGCTCTGTGTTGACAATTTATCCGATCTTTATCACCTGTTGTATCATTCATTCGCTTCGATCATCTCTGTTGCTCACATTAGATATCTTTGCGTTCATCATGTTGTATTCTCATCACTGTCTTCATCATCTCTGTCATATTTTACGATTCATTTGTGTTCACTTATTGCAGTTTTCTTTCAATGCTCATGTCATGTTTTATCTCATGTTACTTCATGTGATTGCTTGTAGCATTACTATCATTGTGATTAAACCTGTGTTACTGCAAGCTCGTACCATAATTGCTTCCTACATCGATGGATATGCTCCCCAACATAATGTTTGATTGAGCCGCTTTCCATCATACTTTTTTTCCACTTCTGTGTTTGGGATTTGTTCAAAACATTCGAAAGAATATTTGAATCTCCCATTCACACCCCTCTGGTCGATATACTCTCGGTCCTAACAGGGTTTCCTGGTTACAACTAACTGGTTTTTACCACATGTTAACAATGTCGATTGTGCAAAATTGAGTGCTATTCGTAATGGGCTCTATCTGGCAACAAACGTCGGAGGTAACCAAGTGATTGTTGAATCAGATAATACATTTGCATTACAAACTTTGAACCAACATAAGGACTATTTCAGCCCTGAAGTTGTGACGATAAGGAAATGCCATAACCTTGCTAATGAGTTTGGGAAAGTTCCGTATAATCATTGCTTCCGTGGAGCAAATATGATAGCAAAGCTTTGCTTTTGTTCTAGACCTTCTTCACTTTGAGATTCTAACCCTCCTGACTCTATTTCTCATATGCTTGTAAATGACCTATCTATTACTCCCTATACAAAGTTAATACAAAGTTGGGTTATCTATTTTGGAACCGGGGAATATTTGAGAAATAAAGTCGTATTATTGTAAAAAAAACAAGTCAAATTCTTTTCGCATGGGTTTGATTGGGCTCTACGCGACCAAGAAAGCACGCCCTTAGAGCGAGCCGCCCCGACAGTTACAGTAAGTTCTTTTCCGGGGCCTGGTTGGTGGCCCGTTTTAGGGATTGGTTCACCCTTTTCATATTAACTAGCAAGATGCCCATGCGTTGCACGCATCAAGATGCATTTGTATGAGTAGTTTATTTTGTGGGAGAAAATGATGAACGAAGGAATGCCTTATTTGCAAATCTGGAGAGGGATATGGGTATATTTTTGCAAAATTTTCATTGTTTCCTTCATATCTTTCAGATATAAATTGGACGGCCTATATTGCAGGATGGCAGGCACACCATCATCACCAACTCGGTTTTTTATAAGAGTAGAGTAGAGATTTTCCTCCAGATCGATCTAGAAACCCCTTGCACCCGTCTGGCCCCAATTAGAATTCAGAGAAGGGAAGCCAGAGAGAAGCAAGAAATGCAGCGGCGGCGGTGCAAGGAGCGCGTGATCGACGGCGCGAGGAGCTCCAACTCGGCGGCGCGAGGGCCCCTAGCTCGACCGTCGCCCACTTCCGTCCCCACCTCTCCCTTTGCTCCTTCTCAGCACGGGCAAAATGGCGGACACAGACGGAGATTAGGGTTTTACGCCGCCGCCACCTCCACCTCTGCCCAGCCCTGCTCCGACGCCTGCCTCCTCCATCGAGCCTGCACGCATTCTCCCTGGACGGGCTCAAGTCTGTCACGAGTAATATAGCTGGCCAAACGGGCCGGCCCGGCCCGGCACGGCACGGCCCATCCTAATCGTGCCTGGCACGGCCCGGCCCGCCTAGGCACGATTATTATACGGGCCGTGCCGTGCCAGCCCACGTGCTGCAGCCTGCAGCCCAGGCACGGCCCGTATGCTAATCGGGCCGGCCCACCGGCACGGCAGGCCCACTAATCTACCTCCTATTTTGCGCATTGAGCGTTTTTAGCCTATTTTTACCTGTTGGCCCATATTAGAATACATAAAAAAATATAAAAAAGTTAATCGGGCCGTGCCGTGCCGGCCCGCGTGCTCGCCCTTCAGGCCCAGGCACGGCCCATGGCGTGCCGCGTGCCGGGCCCGGCCCGTTTAGCACGTGTCGTGCCGTGCCGGCCGTGCTACCGGGCCGGCCCAACTATCCCGGCCCGTTTGGCCAGCTATAACGAGTAACCTCTCCATCTCCATCTCGCCCCGACGCTCCTCTGCTTCCAGTCGCTGCCGGCCCTGTCCCATCGGTAAGAATTCTTTTATGTTGTACTACCTCTGTTCACCAATGTAGGACGTTTTGGCAGTTTTGAATTAGTGAACAGAGGGTGTAGCTTTGAACTCATGTGAGTGTAAATCGAGATATTGTAATTAGGGCTTAAACTAGTGTTGGGCTGATTAGAGGACCAATAGACAGAGTTTCTTGACATCCAGTAGTGCTAACTATCCACCTTATCAAGACAGCACAATGAAGGTCCTCATTCTCTAGTCAAAGTCATGTGCACATGTTGGACTAGGATTGCAAACAGTGCTTGGCTATGCTCGAGTAAACATTGGAATACTTAGTATTTTTTCTGAGAAATCTGCTTTGAGTTATTCCTCATTATATATTAATTGGTTATTTCTTGAAGTCAACTAATATTTGAATTAGCTCCTGTCAAGTTTAAATGATAAGAACATGGCCTCTCTTTTGTGTTCTGAATATGAAGAATGTAAACAGGGTATTTAAATACTCTGGAGACAAAGGGATTGGGATTCCCCAATTCGTTTCTCTTGATTTAATCACAAAATATCTCCCAGTGAGAGTTAAAAGATTGTCTGTTTTTGACGACGATACTAATTTATATATTATCTTTAAGACTTTAACTATGACAACTTACCTTCCTCAAATTTCCTTCCAGACAAGCCAGACCAAGCACTACCCCACAGGTTTAGCATTACTAGCAAAGGTCCCTGAAACCAATGGCATATTGAATACAAGTTGCTAGCTCACACAAGTTACCTGTGAATTTTGTATGTATGCAACCAAGTATGATAAAAGTTTTATTCAACAAATATCTTTCAGATCTAATATTTGTTTAAATGGATACAGCTACATTGCTGATACTTGCATTGACCATTTGGGGCTGCTAGCTTGTCTGAAGGTATGCCGTATTCTGGATTTCTGGCTATGTGTTGCATTCTTTTGTTGGATTGCGTGTGCACCCAAGGGAATCCGTAACATTTGCAAACTCGATTAGCATGGATGGCAAGGATTATATCACTTAGTGTATAATTTTGATATAGCTTAATTCGGTTACAGTTTGATACTTGGTCATCTTCATTTACGGCACCACCACATGTTACGGGTTCCATTTTATCTTTCATGTGAGAATTATTATGTATGGGTAAGGCTGTCTAGAAATTCCCTTCCCCAGGCCCCACCTCGTGTGGGGACTTTCAGCACTGGGTATGCCCTTTTTTAAGTAAATCATGCAGGCTGTGTTTACATTGTTTAATTGTTAATTAGCAATATGTACAATTTCTCCCATTGTCCTCTAATTTTCTTGTCTTGTCACTCAGGCTTCTTCCTCAAGAAGAGTTACTGTACTTGGAGTTTGTGCACCTGGTACTGACTCTTATCTACGTTTCTTTGGTGAGTGGCTTCACATAACCATTGACCCCCCCTTTTTTGGATGTTCACGTTTCATATTGGTATGTCATGTGAGTTACTAAATACGTAAAAGTAGAGGCTAGGCTTGAGTTCAAGCTCGTTAGCCTCATGGGCTTGAGTCTAGGCTTGAGCTTGGCTAGTTTAAGGCTTGAGCTTGGCTAGTTTAAGGCTTGAGCCGAATTCGAAGTGCTTATTGAGCTTGAGCTTTTTTTGAAAGCCCTAGGGTGCTGTTGTCGTAGGTTGCCCAGATATGGCGATACTGATACTGGTTTGGTGACACCATGGTACATAAATATATAGAAATTAATGATTAGATGAAAATATGACAGTTTAGAAATACTAATAAGGCAATGGGAACATGGAAAATGCACCATTAATATAATCCTAGTTTTCTTCAGCCGTTGCAACTTTAGTTTGAAGCTGCCGAAGAGTAGGATCAGTCGCATTTCGGTATTATCTGATCTCCCTCTTTGATATCTTGAGCAAATGTGCTTGAACTGTTGTAGTTTCCTCTGTATTCTTGTGTACAATACTTACATCTGAATCGAAAATTTCCCCCACCTTATGCATCCGCCTTTATTATGTCTACATGATTCCATAATGGCCTGTTGGCTGTTGCCTAGATCATTGGCGGCACATCCTAAAATAGTGTGAGGCGCATATATGTAGATAATGATGACCAATTTCAACAAAGCAAGGACTCTCAGGGTAAAATCTCAAACTCACCATGGCTAAGAAAAGGTCACTCAGATTTGGTGGGTGGATCAGTAGTTGCTATCTTTTCTCTTCTCAAGTGTGGTGCCAGTTGTCGGGAGGGATCAACGGAGACCGTCCTCCTCCTTCCTCGCTGCACCGGCGTGCCCAGGCAGGGACGGAGCCAGGATTCTAACAAGGGGGGATGAGGTATTTTGCCTATAGTGTGGAGACTGATCAATAAAATGCGTAGACAACAGCCTAGGCTAATGAAACGAAATCTTCATCAAGGGAAAAGAACAGGTGGTGGCTCTGAACAATTTAGTTTTCACTAAAAATTGCCATAAAGCAAATGCAAAAGGCAATTTTCATGTCATGAATTCTCTACTGAGGAGGATAAACAGTGCAATTTTTTGTCTCACAGGTCATGAATTCTCTAATTAATTTCTTCAGTATGAAGTTTCTACAGTTCTGATTAAGTAGTTCTGAAGGCTCAGGTTCATCATTTCATCTAAATATGAGACAAGCCAAGGATTAACTAACAAGTGAAAAGAGAATAACCTAGCCATTTATCCTTGCCTCGTTGCCGCCTGCACCCGCCAGCCGCTCGCCCACGCAGCCTATCGATCACTCTTGCCCCCTCTGTTATGAGCGGCATATTACCCGGCTGCGACGGCCATCACCGCCCCCGCGCCGCCGTGGCAGCCGCTGCACCAGGCGGCCTTCGCCGCGCTTGCCGGGCCGCTGCAGCTGCCATCCATTGCCACCATCGCCCAGCCCTGGCTGCTGTGGCAGCCGTCGCTCCTGGCGGCCTCTGTCGCAGCAGGCGCTGCAGCTGCAGCAGGTCAGCTCCGCCGCCCAGCATGGGATGCCCTACGACGGGACTGCGATGACCTAATTCCCATCAGTGCCGCTGCCATCCCAGGGCGTGCACATCCAGCAGATCAAGTCCCCACCGTCACCGTCACCGCTTCCGTCTTGGACCGCTACCCGCCACGTGTCGGCGGCGGTGAGACTGCAGGCTGCTGCGCGCGGCCTCCTAGCGTGTCGGTGTGTGCAGGACATGTGTGGTCTGCAGCTGCCGCTCCTCCAAGTTGCCCTTCACTTCGCAAAGGACCTCGATCTCGTCCGTTGCGCTAGGGATCTTGGGCATGCGGTTTCCCCCACGAGCGGCGGGCATGCTGATTTCCCCCTAGGCAGTGACCTCAAAGTTTGTGACATCTGCGGTTGGCGGGGCGCACCCCTCCTCGTCATTCTCAATGGCAAGCCCTCCACCCTCCCCTGTGCGGTGCAGACCAACAGCCATCCGGCGGGGAGAAGGCAGGGTGTCACCGACAGGAGCGCACCGTGTAGCACCACTGCTTACCGCCGCCGGCCGCCGCGAGGGCGCCTCTGCTGGTCGCTCTTGCGACCACTTCCAGGTGGCCATACACATGCACTCCTTTTGTCCAGGTGGTGTCCATGGGATCCAGGTCGCTGTACACGTGCACGTCTGACGTGCGGATGGTGTCCACTTTTTGTTGAGGGGTCCAAAATAAAGCGTCCTAGTCCATTTCAGGTTGAGAGCAATAAAACAAGCCGAGATGTAAAAAAGGCTTGTTTTTAGGTGTTAGGTTTGTGTTGCGTCGAGTCATGGTTATAAGTTTGTTAGGCTGTAGCTCGAGGACAAGCCGCATGTCCAGGTGGGGTGTAGTGTTAGAGTACATAATGGGCCTAATGGGCCCGGGCTGGCGGTATAGCCCGTTAGTCTTAGGGTTAATTAGAGATAAGGGTCGCTTGCTTAGGGGTCAAGTAAGCCTTGCTTGGGAGTCAAGTAAACCTCTCTATATAAAGAGAGGAGATGTATCAATCTAATCAAGCAAGAATTAAGAAGGAAATCCCTTCCCTCTTGCCCGACTGTGGGCAAAAAGGCCCCGGCCGGCCCTCTAGCGCCCTCCTTCTAGCAGCACCATAACAAATTGGTAGGAGCTGGGACCCTACCGGGTCTAGGGCGTAGGTTGTAGGGGAAGGAAGGAGCTGGATGTGGCGAAGCTCGTGGTCGCCGGCAGCAAGGCGCCGTCGTGCGCGAGAGGGAGAGGCGGCGGCGGCGCAAGAGGTGGCTAGGGTTAGGTCTCCCGGCTCCCTAAGGGAAGCCAAGAAAATAATGATTGCTTCTTGCTTGATTAGATTTATACATCTCCTCTCCTTATATAGAGGGGTTTACTTGGCTCCTAAGCAAATGACCCTAATAATGATAAGATAATTGGGCTAAGCCCCTAATAACGATAAGATAACTTGGGCCACAACCCACTGGGCTAAGCCTCTAATATGCCGGTCATAACACTTCTCCCCGCCTGCACAAACAGCTCGTCCTCGAGTTGTAAGGTGGAGAAGCATTTGCTGAACTCCTCGAGGTGATCAACTAGCATCAAACACCATCGCAATAGCTGGGGCGGCCAGGTCAGCGGCTACGGCGTCCTCCTCAATGTAGTCTGCAGCCTCCAGGTATAAGAGTCACGGGCAGACGTGGCCGGGCGTGTAGGGCTCGTCACAGTTGAAGCACAACCCTTGGTGGCGACGCTCGAGTAGCTTGGCCGAGGTGAGCCGGCGGAACGGGCGCGTCGCGGTCGCGGGGATGGGTGCCGTGGAAGCTTGAGCAGGCCAACCCTGTGCGGGAACCTCCGGCCAAGGTAGTGGCCCAGCGGCCTGGGACGATGATGCCTGCTGTATGGCCACCGCGCGGCGCTCGAACGCGCGGGTGTAGTATATGGCCATCGATCCCAAGTGTGGTGGAGGGGATTGAGTCGTCACGACCTGGTGTGCAGCCCTGTTCTCCTCTCTTCGCATTTTCACAAAACGGAGATCGTCCAGAAAATTAAGCACATTCCGGATTTCTTCATGCAATTTTGGCACTACATCTTGTAAAATATCATAGTATTGCCAGGAACATCAAATATGTACTTCTCCTAAATTCATAAAATTCAGAAACATGCCAAATCGCTATGAGATACACATAAGTCTCATCAGAATTTGTGGATACGAAAGCCCAATTTGCACATACCAGAAGCTAAGAAGAAGAAAGAGTCTGAGTATGATTGGAGACTTAGAGGACAGAGGGTGAAGGAAGCATGGTTGACGGTCATCCAAGCGTCCTCAAGTAGGCTTCATGTGCAGTAAGGGGTGACCAGAGGTAGAGCTGAGCAGCAGTGTGCTAAAGGAGGAAGTTGTTGGGGTGGAGGAGTTGTGGACGATGGCTGCGGCGCTCCCCTCGCAGGCGACCATGACCAGAAGCAGAGTTCGGAACCGGTGGTGTACGCACGCAGTGCTGTGTGAACTTGGCACAGAGAGCAGCGGCGCGAGCGGCGGCTTGCACTCCTCCCACCGATGGTGACAGTGTGAACTCGAGAGGGAGAGATGGTGGCAGCGGCATGACATGCACCTATGGTTTGTGACCGCGGCCGAGTGGAGGTGGATTAGATGCAGGGAGGGGTATGCGTCGGCGAATTACCTTTTTATACGGGATAATGAGTGGTGAGGCAGTAGCCGTTGATGATGTGTCCGCTAATTAGCTGTAATTAGCAGAGACATGTACGCACCATCGCTCCAGATGCAGCACGAACGATATAGAAAACCCAAAAAACAACGCCAGCCACGCTCAAGTTGTACCCGGCCAGGTTCCCTTCACCATCAGGAAATCCCACTGGAGCCCTAACAATATTCTAAGAAAAGGAGAAAACAGCCACGGGCTCGAGTTCATCCCGGGGAATCAGTGCAGAACATTCCGTTCCACTTTGCAACCAAACACACTACTTCTAGGCGCGTAACCAACCCATTACATTCAACTCTGTTCCTCTAACCAAACACACCCTTTGTTTGTTCGTGGGCTTATGTTTCTTTGCATCGGTGGCTTGGATGCAGTGCGAGTTTCGTGAGGCCTGCATGTAGCGGTACTGGTGTTGGTTGTGGACGGGTTAAGTGCTGCGCTAGTGTTACATGTAGCACGGTGTTGCTGTTTGCTGTGGTTTGTCACTGCGCTATGTCGGTTCCATATTTTTTTCTACCTAATCACTGTCTAACGAGCACGCGCGATCCAGCGCTTCTGAGCGGCCGCACCGCGACCGTCCATCGCGCGCGACACGTGGCCTGGGTGGACCGACCAGGTGGGCGGCGTTTTTTTGTCGGGGCGCTTCAAAATTTCGGGAGATGCGCTGCTCCTATCCTGTCGTTTCCCCGTTCCCCACCTCACACCCTCTCCCGGCGACGACCCAAATCCCACTCGAAATCCCTAGCTTAACCGCGAGCGCGGGCGGCGAGAGGGCCGGTGACGAGTTCAATTCAATGAGTGCAGCAACGGCCCGATGAAGGACCCCGTAGCAGTTCACGCGGGAGGAGGGCGGCGCGCGTGTGCCGTACAAGGAGGAGAAGGCAGCGGTGACGGGGGAGAGGGGTGGAGCTGGTGGGTCAACGCGAGGCGGTGACGAGCACCCGGGGGGAGCGAGATCCCGCTTTTGCTTCGACGACCTAGGTGAGTTCATCCCACTTTTCCCCCCTCGCGCACACATCTCATGGCTGATGGGGGTGCGTCGTTACCAACGACCGCAGGGGGTGGGGCGGGGCGGGGGGAGATGAGAGATTTTCCCTCCGAGGAGGAGGGAGAGAGGGGAGGGATTTTCCCTGCGAGGAGGCGAGGGCCGGGCGAGGGTTACTAGTGGAGGCGGAGCAACGGGGAGTCACCGGAGCGCGTGCGCAGGGGAGGGTGGGCGTGGTTTCGTGCTCAACTCAGGTGCGGTGCCCGAGGCTCAAGCGAGGAGGGGACAGGGAGATGGCACGAGGTGAGATGAGGAAGGAGAGGGGCTCAACCTGACACAGTATGCAAATCTATCTGATATTTGTGTTTTTCAGTAGGCAATACTGTAGTATAAGGTAGCATGGTTTTCCCAGCAATGAAAAACATTGCAAACATATGTGTTCAACATTTTTTGCGGTTCATAAGCAACACCTGTTTTGTGTGTAGGGCAAAAGTAATGTCGAAACAAAGGGGGCAAAAGCAATTTTTCATACTGATGTAGGACATTTACTGTGTTTTTGTATGCAACTTAGACATAGGGCAGTATGGAATAAACAATGTGTTTTTAGTAGGGGCATCAGAATAGATAATAGGCATTTTTTGTGGTGTTTTTCGTAGGAATCGGATATGAGATGAGTAGGCAAAAATGTAGTCAGTTTCTTCTAACTCATTTTTTCCAGGCATGAGCATTACCACATAATGTACATGCCTGTTCATGGAAGCTGAGTGATGATAGCAATTCTTATAGTGGACATCAGGCCAGAAAACATTCAGCTTAGATATAGAACCAATGAACTTTGATATATCATATGGCAACTGAAAACATGTGGGTTCCAGGTCTGACAAGGCAGAATATCTATTTTTTGTGAACATACTGAATACATAATTGTTGCATACAGAGCTTTGTGTTACTACCTTATAATCCTCAACATATTTTTTGTCGTGTACAGAGTTGTTATGCAATAAATTTAGTCAGAGTAAATTGCCAAAAGCACCACAATTTGCGTTCATTTTTATTTACCTTTTTTCAAATGCAGGCAATGCAAACAAACAGAATGGAGGATTCCACGGATGAACAGAACGGCGAGGTACCTGCCCACTCCCCACTGGACATTTTTTTTTCCAAATGACTTTCGGCAGAGAATGAGAGAAAATCATCCGTTTTTCTTTTTTGTATTTTTGATGTTGCTTTTTAACAGGGAGCTGCAAGAGTAAAACAAGGCCATAGGCGTCCTAGGAAGAAGCAAGTTCAGGAAGGTAGAAACAGAGCATCGCTAGCAAGGCTAGTAAAGTTAAACAAGAGCTTGGATCAACGGCAGAAGGATCTGATAGAAACTTACCATCTGGGAGGCATACTGAAGATCGAAGCAACAACACTGCCCGCAGACCTCAGCAGGTGGGTAATGCAGATCTACGACCCAGCTAGCGAGTGCATCATTGTCCCAGGCAGGGGCGAGATCCCCGTAACAGCCGAAAGCGTCCACCACACCTTGGGTCTTCATAATTCAGGGGAGGAAGTGTTCTACGGGTGGGATGCAGAAGCAATATCTTTCATAAACAGCAAGTTCGGTTTTCAGAATGGGCGCGCCCCCGAGATAACAACCATCTACACCATGATAGAAGAGATGAACGGGAGAGCAGATGACGACTTCATGAGGGCCTGGCTGATTGTGGTAGTTTGCACCTTCATGTGCCCTACAACGAGCTTGCACGTCAGCGCTCGATGCTACCCAATAGTCGCTGACCTAAAGAAAGTGAAGAGGCTCAACTTCTGTGCATTCATAGCGAATCAGATAAAAGCTTCATTAGGGGGTAGCAATAAGAAGAAGGCCGTAAACTGCTGTGTGCACCACATGGTGGTAAGTACCACCTGTTGGGCTCTTTTTCCCTTTCTTTTTTGTGTTTCATACTTATGTTTGGTTGTGTAGCATAGCAGAAATGAGAAAGGCTAACCCATACTAATTCCCAACTATATTCTCACCAGCTTCTTTTGTTGTTGTTTTTGTGGCTGCAAAACAGGTGTTATATGTAGATTCTCTGGTGGTAGACTTTGTAGTACCAGATTTCCCAGTCCGGGTAGAGGCATGGGACAACAAACGTATAGGACTAGTCGCAAAGGCAGACAAAAACCCCCAAGGAGGATACGGCAAGCTTAGGGTGAGTTTTGTTTTTCACCCATCTTTTTTAAAAGCAGTTTTTTTCTTTTTTTGCCTTGTCTTACAATGTTACCTGACTAGTTCAGGCAGGTGCAACACAATAGCCTTTTTATGCTTAACAACACTAGCCTAATGTGTTTTTTTGCAACTCACCCCACCAGATGAAGCCAAGATACACAAGAAACGGGTGTACGAACAGCCTTTTTGTTAGGTATGAGGAGACCGAGAAGTTTGTTTTCTCAAAGTTGGCACCCACATTCAAAAAAAGTGTATGTTCACCAGCTCCTTTTTTTACAATTTCAATAGCTTTCCATTTTTTTTCTTTATCAGTTCTTTTTTACAGTGAAGTTGCATAGCCCTCTCAATTTTATTTTTTAGTAGTTTTGCCTACGTCTGAAAACATCGAGCAGAAAACAGAGTTTTCGCTCCTATCTCTTCTGCTTACATATGCATCAAAATTTTCAGTATTTGTTTCTTTTTTCCTATATAACACTTCTTTAGTTTTTAAAACCATCTGGCTTTATTTGTTTTGATTCATGATTTTTCTCCTAACACTTCTTTTTTCTTGTGTTTTTTCCTTTGAAAATGCATCTTAATGCAGAAGAAGAGGAAAATCGCTGCAATGGTTAGCTCATTGTGTTCAGAATGGTCGGATAGAATTGGTATATTCATTGAAGAGATCAGCAATCTGGATAGGGAGGATGACAGGGACTCTAGGAGCAACTCACACAGGACAAAGCGTCGCAGGGCTGCACGCGTTCCAGTCATAAGAATCGAAGAGACCGAGCATCACGGGGGCATCCTAGATGACAATGCAAAGTTTACACCAACCTTAGAGTCAGGGGAAGATGGACAAGAAAGGTGCAACGGAAATAGCTCTGATGATTTTGTCTCCACAAGGACCACATCTTCAAAGCAAAACAAACTCAGATCCAAAATATTTCCCTCGAGGAACAGTGGAAATGTGACCACGAAACAGAAGTCAGCACCCGAGATGGAGCCTGCTAGGGAGGGTGCAAAGGCAGGCAAGCCCCTAGAGTGCAGCCATGCAAATATCGCAGGCAATGTAAACCAGTGGGATGACACAGCAACCAACGGTGATGGAACGCAAACTCACACAATAGCAAATACAGATGGACTAGTAGAAAATGGGCACAAGGGCAACACACCTCTGGGCAGTGAAAATATCATAATACTTGGTGTCACCCCAATATCATCAGCCCCACCTCTTGACCGTTTTCTGCATCATACACCAAGCCCAGCCACTGGTGTTCCATACATGGTCAGCTCCAGCACTCCTGCAACAAGCAAGTCGTGCCCAGCCCCTAGCAGCCAAAAGAAAGGGGGAACACCCACATCAGTGCAATCCAGGGAAGCCCATGCAGCACAGTTGGCAACGGCTATGATCAGGGAGAAGCTATGATTGGGGCCACTTGCACAACAGCAAGCAATGCAATAGGCACAAGCTGGCTCATCAAACCCTGTATTCACACCATCAAGCTACAATAACCACCCAGTCAGAGCAGCACAAGATTGTCCATCTTTCGGTCTTAACATAAGTTTTCACGAAGATGAGGGCACCACCAGAGGCCAATCCACATAACTGAGGCCACGCAACCTAGATGCCTGCATGTCAGAAAGCGAAGATGAATGGGGCTTGGATCCAGAGGAGCTACAAAAAGCGTGCTACGAGGCAGAAAAGGCATTTGCATTGAAGAAAGAAAAGGAGAGGGTAGAGATGGAGGAGAGGCTAAGAAATGGAAGGCAAATCAACGATCAAAATTCAAAAACACCAGTCACAGCAACCATAAACACAGAGAATGCCCTTAGCTCATCAAGAACTCCAGCAGCGATTGGGCACGAGCGGAGAGTTGTAAGGGCACCAACTCAACTCAGGTCGCCATACGTACGCCCAGAGAACACAGATCCATTCTACTGCTCAATGGAAGTTCGCGACATCTACGATGTTGTGTGCCAGTATAGTGTGAACCACACAACGCAAGCCGACATTAAGTAAGGAAATGCAATCTTTTCTCATTAAGTAAGGAAAGATGCTCAACATCAAGAAGGTACAAAAATCTTAGTTATCAGTTTTTCAATGGCATAACACCAACCACTTCTGCACACAATAGCACAAAACATAAATTACATGGTCTTTTTCCACACAAATAAAACATATTCAAAATCAACTTTTTTCGCTGCTGGGTGCATCAAGCACTTCGGTTTAGACCAGGCGTGCAAGTGGCACAATTGTTCCCTAACTCTTTGCAGTATGCACATTTTGTCTTCTTCTTCGGATGAAACTCAATGCCCGAATAGTACCTCTTGTCTCTCTTGCGTCCTTTAGTAGATGATTTTGGGGGGTTACGCAAAAGATTTGCTTTAGGTTCTCCAACAGAAGCTTCCGTTGGGGCAGATTGGGCTGGTGGCTCGGCTGGCTCCACTAGCTTCTTCTTCCTCCTTGCTTTATAAAGTTGGTTCAGTTCAGTCTCCAACGCACGCCCATAGGACCTGCACAAAGCTGCTCCTGCATCGGACATACTGCCCAATTTAGAGATTTTGCCAAACATAGTATTCAGGGAAACATGCCTTATTTGCTGCAGAGACTCTTTAGGCATGTGTAATGCCCCGGATTCAATGCGCAATGTGTCTTCCAGTTATTCATCGTTGTTGCCATGTCATTTTCTTGCGTGTTGCATTTTTCCATGTCATCATCTGCATTTCATCTGCATGTTTTTCAAAACATGCATCTGTTCGGAGTCCAGACCTCTCGCGCGCGCCCGTCGCCCCTCTCAGACCTTGTTTCGTGAGCGGGAGAAAAACGTTCTCAGAATGGGCCGAGATTTGCCAAGCGGCCTTGTTACACCACCGGTAGACCGCCTGTCAAGTTTTGTTCCATTTGGAGGCCGTTTGATACTCCAACGGTTAACCGCGTAGCCCTAAGCCCCTTCTCTTTGCAACCCAGCACCCCTCCAAAGTGGCCCAATAACCCATCCAAACCCTCTCCAAGCTCTCGATCATTCGATCACGATCGTGTGGGCGAAAACCGCACCTCATTTGGACTTTCCTAGCTCCCTCTATCTATAAATAGGTCCCCTTCCCCAAAATTTGCGGATCAAATCCACCCTAGCCCTAGCCTCCTTCCACCTCGCGCTGCCGGACAAAATCCCCGCCGCCGGACATGTCCACGCCGCCATCCCGGGCCAATCGCACCTCGCCACATCACCCCGCCGGCCTCCTCTCTCTCCTCCCACCGCCGCGGCCCGCCCGGC
>NC_041393.1:362253388-362260206 GCF_002162155.2 Triticum dicoccoides | reverse complement strand
AGCTTCGCGCACCGCCGCCCGCTCGCCCGTCCCCGCGCTCCACCGCGGGATCCCGAGCCGCCGGCGCCCCGCCGGACCTCTGCCTCCTCCTCCGTCGCCGGTCGCCGCCCCATCGCCGGATCCGGCCGGTTGGACGAGATCCACCTGTCCGGCGAACCAAACACCTGCCCCGTCCCCGGATCTCTCCATCGCGGGTCTTCTCCGTCCAGTTTTCGCGGGGTATAAATTCTTCCAAGTCCTGGAAATTTTACATTCTGGTGCATACTTTGACATGCTATAACTCCTCGCATATAGCTCTGTTTCATGCATATGATATATGAAAATGTTCATTGAAAGATGGTCTTCATTTAATTACATTGTGTCATGGTTGTTTGAGTTCATATTCATGCCCTAATTATCGTTGCAAGAGTGCTATATGATGTTAACTGCTGTCTGTTATCAGAACTTGCATTTTTGTCTTTTTCATTGCATTTTGTGTGTGCATCCTATGAGCTTGATGTCTACATGAGTTTTGAGCTACATCATGTCATATTTACAGTGGTGTCATCCATGTATTTTTGTGAGTCTTGTAGTGAGTGCATCGAGCTCGTGAAGTAGGGTACTTGCTGTTGTTGTTTTGCTAGTCTGAATCTGCTATATCATGATGCTATGTAAACCTGCTGCTACAAGTCATTATATGCATAATCTGGAGATGTTCACTAAGGATTGTTCATCAATGCCCCTATCCATCCATGCTCTATCCATCCATGCCCCTGGTTGCATTTGTGTCTTGCTGTAGATTGTTCATATCTTGCTCTCAAGTTGCTAAATAACGTTGTTGTTAGCCTGTTAACATTAAGTTCTGTTTTGCCATGAGCTTTGCTAGTGATCCATGCACCCTATGAACTTGCTCTTGCCATGCTTAGCTTCATAAACATGTCATCTTACTGTTGGTAACCTTTTTGTGCCATGTATTGCTCTGTGGTGAGTTGTACAAGCTCACCAACATGCCTACTTATTGTTGTTCCTGCCATGTCTGAATCTGTCATATCATTTGCCAAGTTTGCATGGATGCTACCATGTTTTCTGTTGATCTTTGGAATTAGTTCAGTAAGGGAGTTTTATTCTTTGTCTTTAGTATTATCATTCCATGCCTTTGTTTGCCATGATAAGTTTCTGTAACACGTTGTTTGATAGCTCTAAACATGGCAATCTGATGTTATTTCTGCTAAGCTTGAAACTGTTATTATTTGCAATCTTGCCATGTCCTTTTGAGCATGTTATAGTGTTCTCTGGAGATAGCTCAGTGTTCATGTTTTGTCATGCTTTACCTGTACTTCAATGCCATGCCTTTTGTTCTTATGTTGAAGTGTTGTAGCATATTGTTTTGGTGCTTGCAAGATGCCTAGTTGTTGTTTTGGACAGCTTGTCCTTTAAACTTGTATAGAGTGTATGTGTTGAACCGTTGCTCGGTTTTGAGTGTGCTCTATATGAAACTTTCTTAGAATTTCATGTAGTTTCATATTATCATGTTGCATCCATGTTTTGAGAGTGTTTGCTTGATGTTTGTATGCATTTTACATCAATGCCATGTTTGACTTGTTTTGCTCATATCTTTTAGGCCGTAGCTCCGAATTAAATGAACTTTTTATGTAACTTGACTAGAATCTTGTGTAGATCAACTTGGTGCATCTTAACTTGCTGTTTAACAACTTGAACATAAGGTTTATTCAGTTCTGGACCAATTTCTAAATTTGCATATGAGGACTTACCAGAATTGTTATATGTTGTTTCCAGCCTCATTTAAACTTGCTTTGATGTGTTGCCCTCGTATGCATCATCTCTTGCCATGAGTAGCTTCATGTAGCCTTGTCATGCATCATACTTGGTTGTGCGTCATGCCTTGTCTATGTGTTGTGTGTTTACCTTGTTGTTTGCTTCTTTCCGGTTGTGCTCCTTCTCGTTAGTTCCTATTTCGTTGCGATCGTGAGGATTCGTTCATCTACGCTTGGTTCGGCTTCATCCGTTCATCTTCTTCATGGACTCATTCTTCTTCCTTGCAGGATTTCAGGCAAGATGACCGTCACCTTGGATCTCACTACTATCATTGCTATGCTAGTTGCTTCGTTCTGTCGCTTTGCTGCGCTTCCCATCACTTATTCTTCAAGCCTCCCCAAATTGCCATGTCGGCCTCTAACCTTTTCACCCTTCCTAGCAAACCGTTGTTTGGCTATGTTATCGCTTTTGCTCAGCCCCTCTTATAGCGTTGTTAGTTGCAGGTGAAGTTGAAGATTGCCCCATGGTGGACAGGATTATGTTGGGATATCACAATATCTCTTATTTAATTAATGCATCTATATACTTGGTAAAGGGTGGAAGACTCGGCCTTATGCCTGGTGTTTTGTTCCACTCTTGCCGCCCTAGTTTCCGTCATACCGGTGTTATGTTCCTTGATTTTGCGTTCCATACACGGTTGGGTGATTTATGGGACCCCCTTGACAGTTCTCTTTGAATAAAACTCCTCCAGCAAGGCCCAACCTTGGTTTTATCATTTGTCTCACCACCACCTACTTTTCCCTTGGGAGTTGCTCTCTTGAGGGTCATCTTTATTTTAGCCCCCCCCCGGGCCAGTGCTTCTCTAAGTGCTGGTCCGAACCGAGCCACCTGCAGGGCCCCCTTGGGGAAACTTGAGGTCTGATTTTACTCGTAGCCTGTCTCGTCCGGTGTTGCCCTGAGAACGAGATATGTGCAGCTCCTATCGGGATGTTGGCACATCGGGCGTTCTTGCTGGTCTTGTTTTACCATTGTCGAAATGTCTTGTAAACCGGGATTCCGAGATTCATCGGGTCTTCCTGGGAGAAGGAATATCCTTCGTTGACCGTGAGAGCTTGTGATGAGCTAAGTTGGGACAGCCCTGCAGGGTTTTATCTTTCGAAAGTCGTGTCGTGGTTATGTGGCAAATGGGAATTTGTTAATGTCCGATTGTAGATAACTTAACACCAGATCCGAATTAAAACTCATCAACCGCGTGTGTAGCCGTGATGGTCTCTTTTCGGCGGAGTCCGGGAAGTGAACACGGTTTTGGGTTATGTTTGACGTAAGCAGGAGTTCAGGATCACTCCTTGATCATTACTAGTTGACGACCATTCCGTTTGCCCTCTTCTCGCTCTTATTTGCGTTTGTTAGCCACCATATATTCTTAGTCGCTGCTGCAAGCTCACCACTTTACCCCTTCCTTTCCCATTAAGCCTTGCTAGTCTTGATACCCATGGTAATGGGATTGCTGAGTCCTCGTGGCTCACAGATTACTACAACAATAGTTGCAGGTACAGGTTATGCGATGATCATGACGCGAGAGCGATGTTTGCTTGTTTTGGAGTTCTTCTTCTGCTTCTTCTTCGATCAGGGGATAGGTTCCAGGTCGGCAGCCTGGGCTAGCAGGGTGGATGTTGTTTGAGTTTCTGTTTGTGTTTCATCGTAGTCGGATGGTGCTCTTATGTAAGATGATGTTGTATTCGTGTGGCATTGTATGCTTTTTGTATGTATCCCCATCTATTATGTAATGTTGATGTAATGATATCCACCTTGCAAAAGCGTATCAATATGCGGTTCTATCCTTGGTGGGACCTTCGAGTCTCTTTAGGATAGTATCGCATATTGGGCGTGACAGCATGGCATCAGGGACTTGTGTTTTAGGGGGCATATCAGTAAGAATAGCGTTCTGAGTCCATCTAGGCAGTAGTAACGCTCAGGGATCTCATCAACACCAAGGTGGGTGAACACTTTCAAGATGTGGACACAAAGCAGCCCATCCCTGTAAAACTTGCAACACTCACAGCCGTAGTGTTGCTGATCAACCTGCGCTGTTACCATGTACAATCTACGCCCATAAATCCCTGCATAAATTCTGCTAGGCTCAAGCAGGTACATGTTGCCGCCTTGAGGCCTAACATTATACATGCCAATCAAAGAAAACTCATGTTGGAACCTGTAGTATATATCCCTTGTGTAAACTCGCAATGCTTGCTTCTCAATTGGGAACAGGGACCAAAGCCTTGGCTCAAGCTCATCTGTTCGGTAATCATTACCCCCTTCTTTCACCAAGATCTTGTCATTTATCTTCTCATATTGCTTCACAAAGTTGAGCACAGAATTTTGTGGGTTAACGTACCTTTTTAGGACAGCATTGAAGCCTTCACTATGCTGAGTCGACTGCAGGAATGGGAAGAAACACTTCCTAAAGTTGCAGGGGACCCAAAGATGCTTGATTGCATAGAGATCATCAAAGCGTTTATCGCCAGCAATACCATGCTTCTCAACCATAGCAGCCCACCTCACCTCAAACTCCTCAGGAGTCATGCTCAAGTCTATCACCTCATTGAGTTCTTTAGCTAGCTCAGGATGCCTAGCCAAGTAAGCACCCAACTTCTCTTGGGCTTTCTTAATGATATGCCAGCGGCAACTACGGTGAACTGCGTGTGGGAACATGTTTGCTATAGAGTATTTCATCGCCTTATCTTGGTCAGTTATGATGTTGAGCGGTGCAATGCCATGCATCGCTTCAAGAAAGGCCCCAAACAACCAATCAAAGCTGGTCTCAAGCTCTTGCCGCAAGAAGCCACACCCCAATAAATGGAGCAAAGGGCATGTTATACATATTCGTCAAGTAGGTTGTGTCAAAAGAGATACAATCATTGTAAGCTTTTATGTAGGCCTCTCGAGCCCTCCCATCAACCCAAAACAAATTCTCAGCCCTGCCTATCCCATCTCTTTTGATTTTTAAGAAGAAGCCTGGGTCTTCTTCCTGCTTTTTCTCGAAGTAGGCAACTATCTCAGCCAAGTCAGCTTCATTTGCCTCAGCACTGCGAAGGCTAGTTCTCATGTTGTTTATCATTTTCGTCGTGTACGGAACAATTGCAGCTTGGCCATAGAATTCAGACATAACAGTCATCATGCGACCTGTGTCCATGTTGCACCTATGCAATATTTCTAGGAACTCAACCTCTTCCGGCAGGATGCCTTGGTGAGAGCGGAGGTATTTAGTGAGAGATGGCTTCTCAATCAGTCTATGATTGTGGTCTGCAACAACACCTGTGACCACCCATTTGTTATTAGTCAGCTTGACTGCCATTTTTGCTCGACAGCCGGTCTGTTTGATAAACTCTCTGCTCCTCTTCTTAACAAGCCCCCCTGGAGATTTGTAAGAGCTACACCCTGCTTTCTTACTCCCAACATCTTGCCCATCGCCACAGCCATCAGAATCTGAGCTTAGTCTCTAAAACACGGGAGTGGGGGTATCATCATTGATTTTAGGCTCGCCTGACTTGTTGCAACAAAAAGTCTATTTCTCAAGGACATTAGTGTACGAAGACCTTCTGGAAGTGTTGGCTTTCATCGAGAACCCAATTCTGCGAGAGTAAGCTTTGTAGTGTGCCTTAGCACCTTCAACGGTGTCAAACTCCATGCCGACATAAGGTTCTTGTGGGCTAGATCGCACCTCGTTCTCATCAAAACCTAATAAGGCAGCACTACCCGTACGACCTTGCCCACCATTGCTAGGCATAGTTGCAGCCGGGCTGAACATGGCAGGGGCGGGCGCGATAGTTTCAGCAGTTGCCGTCGCATCAGACACAACAGTAGCTGCAACACGAAACCCCACACCTACGACATCTTCGACAGGAGCAGAACACAAATCTGGCGACTCGCCCACCCCCTTGATCAAAATAGGGATTTTTTCAGGTTGGGCTTGTGTGCAGAACAGGGGATCATCATCATAGTCAACAAAGTCATCGGGGAGCTCATTGAGATCAAGGCCTTCCATCTGCACATTTTCAGAAGACAAAATAGGGGGAAGGAATCAATACATATACTAAAATGAGTAGGGAACATTTTTTTACTGAATCATTGATATGTTCACATACCATGCTTTTTCTTTTCTACCTTTTTCTTTTGTGTGTTTTTAAGCAACTATAAATTCTCCACCAACTGATTATTTTTTGCCCAGTTTCTACCCTGTTTTGCAAGATACTGAACCTTTTTTGCAAGCAACTTATAATAGTTTGTTTTCCACTTTTTTTATCTTTTTTTATCATATCCTGATTAATAACATTTTTTCATACTGTTAAACAGGCAAGATTCTACAATTAATCTGCCTTTTTTGTTTTATTTTTTGCAGAAGCAGCATGCATAGCTACAGGGAAAGAAACAACCCATGACAATTCAAGAGCAAGCAACTTTCGTCTAACACCAAGGATGTACAGGAGACAAGAGAAAAGGATCAGATTTTGGGGCCCATAATTCAGGCTTGCAACACTGATGTACAGAAGGCAAATCTCCAACACTGGAGTACAGGAGGAGGACATTTGGGTAATACTAGTTCTGGCACAATTTCAAAGGATCTCATGGTCAAAAATGGGAACAACTTTTGTACCTTTTTGCTGGTAGTTTACTTGGGGAGATTTTGCCCAGTCTTGGAGATTATTTTGCCCACGTTTTCTTCAGGTTGTTGCCTGATCAGCACAAAAGAATTGCAGGCAAGGCTATGCTCTGCTCACGGTGTGTGTGTTTTCCACAACCTTTTTCTCCCTTTTTTCCTTCACTCTATGTGTTTTGTTGTGGGAGGGAGAAGATCGCCACCTGCTAGGACATGGTGGGCGGAGGCGGCTGGGGGGAAGAAGAGAATTGTCGCTAGGGGAAGAAGAGAAGAAGAAGAGAATTGCCAAGGCTTAGGGTTCCCCCAGGGTAGGTGGGAGATCCCGTGGGAGGGTGGGCACGCAGGGGGAGGGGCGTGGAGATCACGTGGGGTGCTTTTCTACGCGTGGGGAGACGTGGGCAAGCGA
>NC_041393.1:362232564-362253185 GCF_002162155.2 Triticum dicoccoides | reverse complement strand
GTCGGCCACTGGAACCGACCGCATAGTGCGCGGGCTCTGCGTAGCATCGTCCTTCTATAAGTTAGGCGATGTTGTTAGGTCACTGAACTGTCTGAATCAAAATTTAAAAGCAGCATGTACGGCATAAGCAGTTCACTTATGCACTGTGAAACAACACATGCAAGCATTTAGTTTGTGTTTTTCATGGCCGCATTTAGTGCTATAGAGCTACTCCCTCCGTTCCAAAATAGATGACCCACTTTGTACTAAAGTTAGTACAAAGTTGGGTCATCTATTTTGAAACGGAGGGAGTACATTCATTTTGTTCATGGATTGAATCTGAATAACATTATGAATACTGCTATAGAATACCTAGGCTATCTACCTGCAAATTCGTTCAGAGGGCTAAGAAATGGTAACCTTGAACTCAAATGATGTAGACCACTCTGAGCATATAACTAAATTTACTAGAAAAACATGTGACGTAATAGCATAAGGAGTGGCTAACAATTGTGAAATTCATATTGTTGTGCATGTAGAAGCTACTCATATTCACATTGCTGTTTCGATATGATCTACCTGCATGTCTTGCCTTTGGCCTTCCCAACCTTATTTCTATAATTTATGGTTCTTTATATGGAACTTGTTTATAAAGTTATAAACACAAGGCATGCAAAGATCAGTAATCTGAAATAGAGCTATGTAGACCAAGCTGAGCTTATAACTTATTTTATCAAGACACCACACAATGTAATATCAAAAGCAGTGGCTAACTACTGTGAAGTTCATATTGCTAAGAAACACTGCTCAGTATTGGAGCTCTAAATATGACAATAAAAGGATGAACCACTTTTTTCTTTATTCTACTTGAACTTCTAAGAGCAACTATATCAGACACCTTGGAAACATATAGCCTCTATACGTGTTTTAGAGGGCCCTAGAGGCTTTCGAATGCACTCCAAGATCGAACTCCCTAAACTATAGCCTCTACATTTGTTGTTCCACGTGGGACCCGCTCATCAGTTTCTTACCATTTTCCTCCTTTCCTGCTCTCCCTGGCTGCGAGGATGTATCCTGTGCAACGAGAGAACTCGTGCACCAGATGCACCAGCTACACATGAGCCCTCAGATCGTAATGGAAGGGACAGGATCTATCTAACAGGTTGGCTGCTGGTACGTTTTGCAAAATTGACCTTGAAGCCTAGCTAAATCAACGAAACAACATCCGAAAACCAGTTTGTGTCTTCCTCTTCCTATACCACTGAACCAGGCCCGAGACTGGTGTATAGTTAACAAAGAAAAACCTCTCAAGTGGTCTTCTCCATCACGTCTCTCATTGTGCCACAGGGCACACTTCATAATCTCAACAAGATTGAGAGGGCCTTCCTCTGGTCAGGGTCGGACAAGATGACCGGCGCAAAATGTAAGGTCAATTGGGACATGGTATGTAGGCCTACGATGTATGGAGGCCTGGGCATCCTCAACACCGACAAGTTTTCTCGGGCCTTGCGGCTAAGGTGGCCATGGTACGAATGGAAGGAGCCTACCAAGCTTTGGGTTGGCTTGGGCAACCCATGCACCTAGGAAGATATGGACTTCTTCTATGCCTCCACCACAATCATCGTTGGCAATGGTGCAAAAACACCATTCTGGGACTCCCCATGGTTGCTTGGTCGCAAGCCCAAGGATATTGCCCCGCTTATTTTTCAAGCCTCAAAAAGGAAGAGATCGACGCTTCATCAGGCCCTTCGAGGGAACGCTTGGATGACCCACATCAAGCATGACTCTATTGTCTCTGTCGCACACATCCGGGAACTTTTCTCGCTTTGGGCTCTTGTGCATGACTTCCATCTTGACGATCACATCCAGGACGACATTGTTTGGAAGCAAGCTGATGATGGGCAGTACTCGGCGGCCACAGCATATAAGGTGCAATTCCTTGGCCTGACGCACTCGCCCATTCACCACATGGTTTGGAGAGCTTGCCCCCCTAAGGTTAAATTCTTCGCCTGGTTGACCTTGCAAGACCGCAAATGGACCATCGACCGGTTGGAGCGGTGTGGTTGGGATAACTGTGGGCTTTTCCTGCTTTGCAAACATGAGCAAGAATCGAGCATCCACCTCTTCGTCAAGTGCCGCTTCTCCATTAGGCTCTGGCGACTGGTCATCGACAAGTTTGGTCTTGTGCACATGGACACCTCCAATTGGCACCTTGAGGATTCCCTCATGCGATGGTGGGATAGAAGGACCGACATGTGAAACCCCAATAGACGAGCGATGGCCTCCCTCACCATGCTCGTCTCTTGGACTATTTGGAATGAGAAAAACGCGCGTGTGTTTCGCAACAAGAGTGCGCCTCCGCCTATCCTGCTCCAAAATATCGTGCTCGAGTCAAAACTATGGGTTACGATAGGTGCTAAGAAACTAGAGTGTATTGTTGTACGAGAGTAATTGCCATGCCGTTTTGCAGGGGCGCTTGTAAAAACTCCAAACTCTATTCTCCTCTTATTTAATGGATGAGGCAAATCTTTTGCCTCCGTTTCAAAAAAATAAATATTTTCTTCTGCTGCTAGCATGATAATCTTGCCCAGGCATCTTGAGATGTTGTTACCTGAAACCTAAGATCAGTATGCATTTCATCTTTCCCTTGGTGTTAGTTATGGACCTTTTCCTAGGACATCCACGTCTCACTCAGAAAATAAAATGAGATTGTTGCAGGATGGTACTCCAATGGAAATGTAAAATCTGGGAATACTGTACAACCTTATTTGGAAAAATGCAATGCAGTGCAAACTAAATTTAGGCCTTCAAAGTGCATCAAAAATTCTCACAAACTGAATTGCAGTGTTAGATGATTCTGGCAAAGGATGCATGTGATCTATTCTTCAATCAGTTGTAATGCTTGAAGGTTTATAACTGAATTATGTGATCGGCTGGACATAATATTTTTTAGCTGTTTCCATGTAAAAACATCAATATATTTACATGTGGGAACATCGCAAGAATTTGATACAAAAAATAACATAAATGTTACAGAAGTTGTCCATCTGAACTTCAAAAGCCACGCACTACATGATTTATTTCTAATCTAAGCTCTACACTAAGGAGATTGTTGTGACCCCAGCCATGAAAGTCTTCACCCGTCGACGCAAAAGAAAACATGGGTTAATCCTCAATTGCATCAAACCTGCACAAAAATGTGTCAGCGCCCCCGACAATGGGGAGCCACAAGGCCATGCTGTCCACACTCGCCAGGCTGCACCCAGGCCCACTCGACCCTGACAGCCCAACCCAAGGGTCCATGGGCCAGAATGGACCAACTGAAGCACCAGCAACAACTACTAAAGGAAGCGTCAACGAGAGGAGGGGTATCCAGTGGATCAAGGTAGCAGCGGCTCGGCTCTTATCCCCTCCCCATTTCTTCCTCTCCGCGATGAACCCTAGCTCGCAATTCTTGTAACTGCCTCTGTAATCGCCACCTATATTTCTATTGATCGAGAGTACGAGTAGATCCTATCATCTAGTATCAGAGACCAGCCCTCATCCCTTCCACTCCACTCTGGACAACCTCATTGAAACCCCTCGCGTGCGGCAAGCACGTTCCGTGCTCGCGGCCATGGATCCGTCAATCTAGGTATTCATCGACTGTCTCGACACCAACATGAAGGCCCAGTCCAAATAATTGCTGAGATACAACTCCCAACGACCAAGATCGACGAGCTCATTGCATGGCGGCCCGATCTGGAGAAACGGGTCGCCGATCTGGGTGATGCGGTGGCAGCACTTCAATGGGCGCAGCCGCCGTCGACCATGGAGAACGCGGAGACGCGGGCGACCGCACCACTCCATGCTCCACCCGCAACGATTGACGCCCACACGGAGGCTGGATCTGGCGCGATCGATGCTCCACAAGGGCCAGTGAGCCACGACCTGCTTCATCTGCCACGGGGGTCCGTGGCAGCGTCATTCTAGACCCCGCCGCTACCCCCGGTAACGGGTTAGTACAATGCCTTGACAGCATCTCCTTGTTCCCTGTCTCCGTTTGCACACGCCAGTCAACTCCTCTTTGGGCTGGGACAGACACACCCGTCCATCTCGTTTCCACAGTTCACGGGTGACAACCCGAATCTGTGGAAAACACTATGTGAGCAATATTTTCAAATGTTTGGGATCTCACAGTCCTTTTGGTTGCCGATGGCTGCTCTGAACTTTTCAGGTTCAGCCTCGGTGTGGTTGCAGTCAATCCAAAAACGACTTTCAGATTTCACCTGGGAATCTTTCGCTAGTTTACTCTGTACTCGTTTTGGGCGTGATCGGCACCAAACGCTGATTCGATAGTTCTACACTATCCGCCAAACTTCTACATTCACTAGTTACATTGAACAATTTGAGTTGATTATAAATCATCTCTCATCTTATTCGGATACTATTCACCCATTCTATTTTTGACATGTTTTGTGGAGGGCTTGCGGAAGGATATTCGTGCGGTGGTGCTCGTACAGCGACCACCCGATCTGGATACGGCATGTGCCATGGCGTTGCTGCAAGAGGAAGTGGCGGACGGGGCGTTTGGCACTCTACCTCGGCGACCCGATGCAACGCCAAAGCCGGGCGCACCGATACCTCTTCCGTTGCCCTCGGCGCGCACGGTACCCGCGATCGATCATCGCGGCACTGACGCCTCCCGTGCCGAGGGGTCCAAACTGAAGACACTCCGGGATTACAGGCGCGCTCGAGGCCTTTGCTTCAAGTGCAGCGAGAGGTGGGGGCACGATCGCACATGCCCCACTTCTGTGCAGCTACATGTCGTCGAGGAGCTGCTCGACTTATTCGGCCTCGACAACGCCATCGACACGCAAGTCCCAACACCATACCAGGCTGATGACTCTGTCATGGCCATCTGCCTGTCGGCGGTCACAGGAGGGGTGTCACCGAAGGCGTTCCAGCTTCGAGCATGGATCCAAGGACACGAAGTTCTTCTCCCGGGGGACTCCGGCAGCTCCAATTCGTTCGTCGACGAGTGTCTGGCTGCAACACTCACCGGCATCCAACCTCTGCCAAGACCCGGTCGCGTCCGCGTCGCGGATGGTAGCGAGCTCACCTGCTCCGCCTTCGTCCCCAACATCTCCTGGTATTCCGAAGGCCAGGAGTTCTTCACCGACTTGAAGGTGCTCGAGTTGGGTACCTACGATGCCATCTTGGGAATGGACTGGCTCGAGGAGCACAGTCCCATGGTCGTCGACTGGCGCGCTCGCTTCATCGAGATCCCTACACCAGCCGGCCCACTCCGCCTGGTCGGCCACGACGCATCTGCAACAACCTACGAGTCCATCAACACTATTCAGCAGCAGGGGCTCTGCAGCCGGGGTGCCATCTTGCATGTGGTGCATCTGTGCATGGCCGCGCCTGCGCAGGCAGCTACAACTCCAATTCCTGATTGCATCCAGCGCGTCCTTGATGAGTTCCCAGATGATTTCATTGAGCCAACAGGCCTTCCTCCCAGGCGTGCTTGCAATCATAGGATACCTCTTATCCCTGGAGCTCAGCCGGTCAACATACGGTCGTATCTTCACAAACCAGAACACAAGATGAAGATCGAAACTCAAGTGGAAGAACTACTGAAATCAGGGGTCATCCAGCGAAGCACCAGCCCCTTTTCTTCACCGGTCATTCTGGTCAAAAAGAAGGACGACACATGGCGACTTTGTATAGATTACATGCAGCTCAATGCACTTACAGTAGTGCCCAAGTATCCCGTGCCTATCATCGAAGAACTTTTGGATGAACTTCATGGCGCAAAATGGTTTTCCAAACTGGACCTCCGTGCGGGCTACCACCAAATCCGTCAGGCACCTGGGGAGGAGTATAAGACCGTGTTCCAAACGCACCAAGGACACTTTGAGTTCACAGTTGTGTCATTCGGGCTTGCAGGTGCACCAGCCACTTTCTTGGGAGCTGTGACCACAACACTCAAACCAGTTAACCGCGTCTGCGTGGTGTCCTTCTTCGACAACATCCTGGTTTTCAGCTTCTCACTGGAGGAACACGCTGAACATCTGCCCAAGTGCTAGCGCTGCTGAGGAAGGATTGCTGGAAGGCTAAAATGAGCAAGTGTTTTTGGTCAACAGCAGATATCATACCTGGGTCACACCATCAGCGCCCATGGCGTGTCCACTGACCCATCCAAAATCGCAGCCGTGAAGGACTGGCAAGCACCATCTGATGTCAAAGGAGTCCGCAGTTTCTTGGGGCTCGCAGGTTACTATAGGCACTTCGTCAGAAACTTTGGTGTTATTGCACGCCCCTTGTTCAATCTGCTCAAGAAGGGAGTACCTTTCCAATGGACGTCCACAACAGAAACATCATTCCAAGTCCTAACACATCAACTTATCTCTGCACCGGTCTTGGCGCTGCCAGATTTCAAACAGCCATTCGTCATTGAAACTGACGCTAGCGACCGCGGCATCGGGGCAATTTTGTAACAGCAAGGGCACCCCATTGCATTCATGAGCAAGGTGCTCAGCCCGCGGTATAAAGGCCTTTCAACCTATGAGAAAGAATACCTCGCCATAGTTGTAGCGGTGGATGAATGGCATCCCTACCTCCAACATGCTGAGTTCATAATTCTCACTGATCAGAAGAGTTTAATTCGCCTGGAAGAGCAAAGGCTAACCACTCCATGGCAGCAGAAGGCCTTTACCAAGCTCCTCGGCCTCCGCTACCGAATCAGATACAAGAAAGGTGTCGAGAACACAGGGGCAGATGCTCTATCAAGGGCCAACCCAATTGATTTCCTAAACAGCATCACTTCTTGTGTACCCGCTTGGCTCGAAGACGTCGTCAACAGCTACAACAACAACCCACATGCCACTCGCCTCCTGGAACAGTTGTCACTTCAGCAAGACCCGAAGGGCCGTTTTTCTCTTGAAAAAGGACTCATTTGTTTTCGTGGTAGAATTTGGCTGGGAGGAGGCATGCAGATACGACAACGCATCATTTGTACTTTCCACGACATCCTGATGGGGGGGCACTCCGAATTTCCAGTGACTTATCGTCGCATCCGGCGTTTGTTTGCGTGGCCAAAGATGAAGACGCACATCCTCCAATACGTGTGCTGCTGTCAGATATGTCAGCAGGCCAAACCAGACTGGGCTGCTTCTCCGGGTCTACTCCAGCCACTGCGTGTGCCCAGTCAGCCGTGGGAGATGATCTCTATGGATTTCGTCGACGGCCTATCTCAGTCCAGCAAATTCAATTGCCTTCTGGTCATCGTCGACAAGCGTACCAAGTTTGCCTATTTTCTGCCTCTTGCTCACCCTTACACGGCAGCGTCAGTCACGCAGCTATACTTACACCAAGTCTACAAGATCCATTGCCTACCAGCAGCTATTGTGTTTGACAGAGACCCGGTGTTTACTAGTCACTTTTGGCAAGAACTCTTCAAAGGGGCAGGGACAGAGTTAAGATTGAGCACTTCAAACCATCCTCAGACGGACAGGCAAACGTAGAGGGTTAACCAGTGCGTGGAAACATTCCTGCGCTGCTTCACACAAGCATGCCTGCGATGCTGGAGTTTTTTGATACCTTTGGTACAGTTCTGGTACAACAATGCACACCACTCGGCCATCGACATGACGCCGTTCAAATCCATGTTCGGCTATGAACCTCGTCATTGGGGAGTCACAGCAGAAGGTACTTGCTCCGTCCCCACGCTGCAATTTTGGCTGGATGAATGCACCATTGTTCAAGCTCTACTTCAACAACACCTCAATCGAGCACAACAGCTGATGAAAGATCAGGCTGACAAGAAGCGATCCTTTCAGGTTTTCAAAGTGGGTGACAAGGTCTTCCTCAAGCTGCAACCATACAAGAGCAAATCACAAGCTGGCCTACAAGTTCTACAGGCCCTTTCCCATCATTGACAAGATCAACGAAGTGGTGTACAAACTTCAACTTCCCCCACAAGCAACGGTCCATCCGGTGTTCCACATTTCGCTGCTTCGACAAGCTCTCCTTCCAGGTATGACTGTTGAACCTCATCTTTCTCATTGTTTGGATGATCTAGCTTTGCCGGATGCAATTCTCCAGACCCGTTGGTGCAACAACAAAGACGGCGTCCAAGAGCAATTGAAGATACAATGGTCAGCTACTTCCAACCTGGGCATCACTTGGGAAGATAAAGCCAACTTGATGGCCCGGTTTCCACATGAGGAGGCTTGGGGGCAAGCCTCTTCCCAAGGAGGAGGGGATGTCAGCGCCCCCGACAATGGGGACCCACAAGGCCACGCCGTCCACACTCGCCAGGCTGCACCTAGGCCCACTCGACCCCGATAGCCCAACCTAAGGGTCCATGGGCCAGAATGGACTAACTGAAGCGCCAGCAGCAACTACTAAAGGAAGCGTCAACAAGAGGAGGGGTATCCAGTGGATCAAGGCAGCGGCGGCTCGGCTCTTATCCCCTCCCCATTTCTTCCTCTCCATGACGAACCCTAGCTCGCAATCTTGTAACCTGCCTCTGTAATCACCACCTATATTGCTATTGATCGAGAGTACGAGTAGATCCTATCAAAATGAAGTTAGGAACAATAGCTGGTTGTAAGTACAGGTTCTAATAGTGAGAATTCTGGCAAGATCAAATCTGGAACATGAAAATTAGTGAGGATTTCATCAGTTGGGCATCAAAAAGGGCATTCAAAGTCAACAAAGTGAATAACAAGAGTTGCGTAGCAAATAATATACTGCTGACTTGTACATAAATCCCAGGTATTAACTTGTTCATACACAAGTACTAACAGTCATATGGAAACTTTCTTTTTACTTGGAAAACATGAAAAATGTTTATAATCACTGCTCGTTTGTCTATTTCCAATCTTGCTGCACCAGTTGAGGATAAACTTTGCCCTTATGATTTACCTATTCAGCCCATGCTTCACTTGCAATACAAGTACCGCATTATTAGAGTATACCTCTGGAAAGTATGGTCCTGAATATATGTTGACACAATGAGAATTATCATATTGTTGGCAGGGTGTGCTGTTTCTTTTATCTAATGAAGCAATTGATCCATCTGCAACAAACACACCGGTGTCAATGATAGTGTAGAGTTGCAGGCGTCGATGATAGGAACAATATGATTAAACTAGATTTTAGCAACTAATGGCCCTAAACTGAGTAAACACTGAACGCCGAAACTGAAAAAAATTGAGCAGGCTGGCAGTACCTATGTTCTGCCTGCTACCACTAAGCTCGAGGAAATGGCTGCTGTAGCACTGCTTTCTTCATATAAAAGTACTAAGTATCACGTGGAAACATTTATAAATATGAGCCCAGAGGCCTGCTGGAGCACTGATATCTTCATATAAAAGTACTAACTATCTATTTTCTAGTCTTATAGTTGCAACTAAGGATACTTTTTGTATCCCTTCTAACTGCAGATTAGAGGGACCTCAGAATCTATGGGATTTTGCAAACGGATTATAAGGAATGCCGACATTCAGCCACTGATGGGTTACTACATTGTATATACGAACTGAAAACACCAATTTCAGGGAAATGATGAACTGCATAATAAAATCACGAAGATGAACTTGCAATGCATCAGCAAGTTAAGTTGGATACTGCAAAGGTCACTTTCTACTTAATAATTTTTACTAATTAACGATCAAAACAGGGAGTCAAACCTTGTGCTTGACATACAGATTGTACAAACATATTTCTCCTCGTCTATTTTCCCACTCGCCTATAATTACTGGTAAAATTATCCAGTAGAAATGCATGTCGCACATTGATTCGGTGCTCATGCTATTCAATTTACCAAATGCCACTGCATTCAATCGAATCGGTCAACCGAAAGATTGGGAATGTGGATAACAGAAGAACCAAAATTAGTGATCATACCGTGGATCCTTTATCAGTAAAAAGAGGATGGTTGGCTCCTAATCAGCCGCAACATCGATATCCCCGGAGCTACAGCGCCGCGTCGCTAGGTGGACGCAATCGCGGCGAGCCGCCGGTGGACCACATGAGTTGGATTATGGGCACTGATGCGTCAACGCCGGAAGCCGGACAGAGAGAGAAAAGTTGGAAGGGGGAAGGCACATCTGGTGTAACGAGGTACCAGCACATAGAGAGAGCTCGCCTAGATTTTTCTTAGCCCTAGCTCCAGGCTTGGTATAGAACACAGGAAGGGAAGGAAGACGATATGGATGCGTGGAGGTCAATTCGCTGGATTTAGCTGTACTGCGAGGACTGTTTTGCAAATATACCAGGAGACCAATCATCGAACTGAATCCCGTCCCTCTCTTACGAATCCAACGGCCCATCTATCGTTGGTGTACCTGGAGCATCAGTCTGCTCGTTTCACTAGATACTCTCTCCCCTGGCTGCACAACTGCGGGGATTTGTGTGTGTGTGTGTGTATGGTGTGTGTGTGTGTGTGTGGTGGGGGAGGGGGCTATTTTTCTTGGGCGATGCCAACCACATGCAAGCTGAGGCGGTGGGATCTTGGGGCCCCTGCTATGCTTTGGATCGGCGGAGTAAGAGAAGAAGAATAAATGTGTGGAGGAGAATTGGGAAACAGTTTTTTCCTTCTTCCCATTCCGGTATGATGCCAAGTATGATTTCAATGGCCGAAGACGACACAAGAGCGGTATAAGCTGGCTGTTGAGAGCTTGACATGTTGGAAGTAGCCAGCCACCATCGCTTGCTGACAATTGGAAACACCCTCCGCAAACCACTAGGAGCAGCCATAGCTCCCTATCTATAGGGAACTTAGATGTTCTACGGATGTATCATGACTTTGTTAATCGTGAAACTTTCTGTTACCAAAAAAGGCTTTCGCCCCATTATATATAGAAAGCAACATCCAACCCAGCCACACAACTCGATACCACAACACACGCACACGAGGCAAGATACAAAGAGTGCTGCAAACACGACGAGCAATGAGCTCCAAAGCAGTGCCTTTAGGAAGGGCACGACACCAGAGCGGTCCCACCTTTTGCCCCAAAACGAGCCTCGATGCAGTAGTAGGGCCCAGCCGACCAGATCTAGACAGGAGAAATTTGCCGGTGGCCATGATCCTCGCCGCAGCCCATCCATTGCACCCGATATGACCCACAAGATCTCGGTGATGCCAGGGACGGGGACACCCTTGCCTCCTGCCACCATCGGCCAGCCAGAGATTGCCGAGCATTGGACCACCGCACCGGCCATCGAGATCTGCCACTAACCATTGCTCCAGGTGACAGCAGAAGCAGAGGAGGGCGAGACAACCACCAGCGCCGTGCCGCCACCTGCGCCAGCCGAGTGCCACGGCGGAGGCGGCCGCCTGCCGACCACACCGCCCACAGCCCTAGCTGCCAGTCGCGACGCTGCAACACCAGCATGGGCTCACCGCACCAGTGCGACACCTCGCTCTAGCGCCCAGCACCTGTGCCACGCCCTGGCCAGAGCCGGCGGCCCTCGCCAGGCTAGGAAAGCCCCCATTGCCGCCGGCGATGGTGGGGCTTTGCCTGACCGCGCCCACTGGCGGCGGTGAGGCAGCATAGTGGAGGGAGGAGGGAGGCCCGACGGAGCGATCTAGGGTTCCCTCACCATCGCCACACAGGAGGTGAGGGGGTCTCTTTGCGTTCGTCGAAAGTTTCTGTTAGTGAATAAACTTTCTAAAAGTAAATAAATTGCAGCAATGTGTCGTGGTATAACGCGACCACCTATGGGACCATCGACCCCTTGTGGTTCGGCAAGGGGGAAGATCACATTGCACAAAGAGCGGAGAGCATAGAGTAGCACGACAGCGATAACGCGAGCAGTTTTTACCCAGGTTTTGGCCGCTGTGAGGCGTAAAACCCTAATCCTTCTTTGGTGGATTGATGAAAGGAAATGCAACGCTCTAGCCCAGCAAGGTCGCCTGGGGACGAGAGTAGCTACGCACGTATGAGTGTACATGGGTCTGAATCCTTTCTAAGGTTGCAACGACCCTCCTTTTATTGGTCAAGGGGTTACCATAATGGCAAAACAATCATTATCTAGTGAGTAGATAGCCACAGTGCTACAATACCTAACTCTGCAGACATGACAAGGTGCATTAAATGCACCGCTTAGTGTCACATCATGGGTGTAGCCCGACAAGCCTTGTCGTGCCTGCAACCACCTCCTCGTCTGTCTGCGTGACACGTCTCCTGGCCGGGTGTCATTTAGGGGTGCTCTTCCTCATAAATGTCTTCCACGTGCCAAGTAACAGCCACTTAATCACTTGGGGGCTTGACACCGCACTGATAAGTGACTTGCATTGCTGTGAGGTGGAGCGGTGGAGCCTTGGCGGGGAAATCCGCCCTTGGCGTCCCTGGCAAGCCTGCCGGGGGAGTCTTGGGACTTGTCTTTGAGGTAACCTCGCCCCCGTCGGGCTTGCCTGCCCGGCAAGGGAGGCTTTTACTTAGTGATATCTTGCTCATTTGGTTGGTCTTGGTCTTCTTGATCCGCCCTTTGATTTCTCAAAGAGCTATCTCTTCTGCTTGGCTTTGTCTTGGATGCTTAGTGCAGCTTGCTTTCTTGCTGTAGTGCGGGAGACTTGCCTGTCCGTGCACAAGTCAGGGGGAAACATATGACCCCGTTTGTGTACCCCAACAGAAACCCCCAGGCCTGAGCTATATGTGTCCTCGGGCATGTTGGGTTAGGCCCCAAAACGGTGCACGTACACGTGTCAAAGAGGTGCTGCATGTGCAATGATTTGTCATGATGACCAGTCAATTCAACGTCCACTCTGCATGATTACCGCAGGTCATGGGGTTGCGAGACTGTAGTAGTTAATGTAAAAAGGCTATTTTCTGAGGAAAAGTGGCGAAGAACTGCTCCTCTCCCCCATGTTCGTTCCTCATAAAGGGGAAAAACGTAGAAAGGCGTGGCTCATTTGCACCCGTTTCTCCATCGCCTTCCTCCTCGAGCCAGAGCATCTGTTCTTGCTCCCCTATTCGCTTTTGACACCCCGCTCGGCCTTCCATTTCCTCCAAAAGCTCCAGAAGATGAGGAAGAAAGCCGCTGCCGCGAAAAGAAAGCAGGCGGCCGCCATGAAGGAGACAGTCGCGGAAGGGAACAAGAAGAGGGCAGCAGATTTGGACAGGAAGCGACGGGGAGATGTGGTTTTCTTCTCGTCGAGCTAGACAGCGATGCCTTGGTTGCGAGGTATGGATATATATGGGGGATGGAAGTTCCAAAGGGGACTGGGGCGCCCTTGGTCTTGTCCGAAGGAGAAGAAGACCCGCCGAATTCGTATTGGTTTTTCTGTGCGTATTTCCTCTGCGGTCTTTGTCCCCCTTTTTGGATTTCTTTGAGGCGTTGATGATGGTGTATGGGTTTGACCTCCTGGACTTCACACCGAATGCAATGGCATGCATGGTGATTTTCGCACACCTGTGCGAGAACTTTGTCAGAGTCGCCCCCAATGTGGATCTGTGACAACACTTTTTCATCCCGTGCGTGGAGAACAAGACCCACCGTTTTGGGAACATAAGCTCGATCCCTCGGGTGTCGAGGGAAACTTGGGATTACCTCCCTGGTCAGCAGCGCGGCAAATGGGAGGAGTGGCGGGCCGACTGGTGCTGGATCCAGGATGAGGAAGCCCAGAGTTCTGCCAGGCGTGGATGGAGTGCATTGTGTGTGGCAATGATTGGGGGGAATTTGGTCTTACTAACGACAGGCTTCACCCGGCACTGAACAGGATCATCCGTCTCAAAGCTGCCGGGTTAACCATCGAGCAGGTGGGGGCCGATTTCTTCCGACACTGCATCGCGCCTTTGCAGAAGAGGGACAGGTTTGCCTGCGTGTACGGGGATATCACTGACAGGATGCAATTGTACCCGGGCCTGGTCAACAACTTGTTTGTTTATGGCCACGGCTGGTTGTGCGAACAACTGTTCGGCAGCCTTGGGCCATTCAAATTGCCGGCAAGTGTCGTCCTGCTGAACATCAACTCTGCTAGGGATCAGATTTTGAAATGGATGCTTGATTACAAAGCTCATGGGGTTGCGAGCGACTGGCAATTACCCGAGCTTGACGATGAGATCAAGTGGTTCTCCGGCCTGGAGGAAAAAGATACTAGGATGGAGACCAACATGTTCAAGCGCATCTCCAAAGTGGAGGTGGCGTTCATCAAGAAGCGGATTGAGGAGGATAAAGCACATTGGGCTGCCGGCAAAGCAAGGCCCAGAAGAGGGAAGGAGGAAGAGAAAAGGGAAGATGGAGGCGAGGGGTCTTCCCAGGGCAGGAGTGAGGGGCGAGCCATGGGAGAGGCTGCCATGGACGAACCTGTCGGGGATGAGCCTGCCACGAATGAGCGTGCCAGGATAAAGGCTTTATACGAAGCGGCAGTGGAAGCCCAGTAAGAGGGTGATGCCGAAGAGGTGGAGCAGCTCAGGGAAGAGTGGGTTGGTGCGGGTCCCCAGGCCCCAGAACTGGACTTGGAACTCCACCCTCGTGCGTCGCCACTCCTCTCGCCTCTCTGAGGCCAAGACTCCTCCCGCCAAGAAACGAGCGGTCGTGGAAGGTGACTCCAGCTCCCAGTCGGATTCGAGCTCTTCAAGCAGCCCGTCCTCGCCGGAGATCCTGCTGCCCAAGCAGGACTCGAAGTTACCGGGGAGTGTTGTTCCCCCAGTCCTGAAGAGAGGCAGAGTGCCTCTGCCATCCAGGGGGTTCGAGCTGGGCTCCATGCTCATGGACTTAGTGTAAGAACAATATTCTCCGTTCTTATCTGACTCTAGCATACTTGTTGGTTTGCTTGATTCAACCTTGCTTGCTGCCTTTGACAGGGAAGAGGAGGAGAAGGAGACCCTCATCCACCAAGCCAAGTGGCCCAGGCATGTGGAGCTGCCGAGGTCCTCGGGAGGCACGGGCCATGCGGAGAGCAACATGAATGATCCAGTGGCAAGCCCCCAGCCCAGTCCTCGACGCGAAGACATGGGTTTGATTTCTCCCACCAAGGACGATGCAGAAGAGCACCCCCATCTCAAATCAGAGAAGAGAGGGAGTCTGCCCAGGGTGGGGCCTTCCAGGAGGGGCCCACTCTACCTGTTGATCGAGCTGAGGGGACCCTAATAGAGACTCCCACGGAAGGCTCTGCCCAGGTTGACACCACAGTTACCGTGGAAGAGGGTGGTGTCCATGGCCCGAAAATTGATGTTGCCGGGAAGAATGAAAACCCTCCTCGACAGACAACTCCCGGTAACTTATTTGCTTTTCCTCCATAATCTTGCTCCAAGTTCTTGGTCCTCCAATGTTTCTTCCTACTCATGATTGCTTGTTTGCCCTTACTCGAAGTACCTTTGGCCGAGGATCCCGAGTTATTGGAGGAGCTGTCCAGCATCGGGAAATATGCTGCTGAGGAAGCCACCGAGATTGCCGCCGAGGAGGGGCAGGAACACGCTGCTGGGGATGCCCAGGAGCCTCCGAAGGAAGCAGGCACTACTAGGGAAAACCCTATACACAGAATCTTAGCAGCAGCGCGGCTCAAAAAGGAGCGCTGCTGCTAATTAGCAGTAGTGCGGGTGTGGAAAACCCGCTACTAACAAGTGTTTAGCAGTAGCACGCTCTGTGTAACACGCGCTGCTACAAATATTGATCGATAGTGCCCCCTCAACTCCATTTAGTAGCAGCGCGGTACCACTAGCCGCGCTACTGCTAAAGCTGTAGTAGTAGCGCGGTTTTTCTGAGGTCGCTGCTGCTAATTTTCAAATTGGACACACTTTTTGTCCCGGTTAGCAGTAGCGCTTCTGTCGAAAGCGCGCTGCTGCTACTTTCTTATCAGCAGTGTGTTTTATGTCCCGCGCTACTGCTAATCCGCACCAACCCACCACCTTTTCCCCACCGCCCCCTCCCCCTCCTCTCTTCCCATTCCCCTACCTCCCACATGCTCCCACTCTCACTCTTCTTATTCCTCAATACTTCTCCCCCATTACTCTTTCTCTTCTATCTACCTTTCTCTCTCTTCATTACTCCTACCTAACTACACCACCTCCATTAATGCATCTCCTTTCTCTTTTTCCTTCCCCTCCACTAGTTGGAGTTGTCTCCTCCCAAATTAGGTAGCTAGGTAGATGTAGGATTTAGTTAAGTGACCTATTTGCCCCCTAACTAGATCTATCTTTGTCAAGAAGAGCTTTGTGCACTTTTGATCTCCCTACAACATCATCTCCACCGTGTGCTCGATCTCGAGATAGGTGATGAAAATTTCATGCTTTTGCAAAATGGATATATTTATGTGTGTGATATGTTTGTGGAAATTGTGTGTGTGGCATGAGTTGACGCCAAATTGTGCTTTTGAGTTACCTATGTTTTGCTGAAATGTCGATTTATTTCTGTTTCGGCGAATTCCGGGCAAACTCTAGATCCATATATGTCCTATTTTTAGGGAAGGTCATGCTGAATTTTTGTATGACTTTGATGCATGCACACATTTTTATAATCAATTTGTTTATTATTACCGTGCAGAGTTGACGATGGTCAGTGGAACAATGGTGGACAGGTGGTTGCGGTCGATGGTGCAGGACATGAAAGAAAATAACCAGACAGAGGTTTTATGTCCGTGTCGAAAATGCAAAGGAATAGTTTGGCTCGACCCCTATGACGATGGTTGTGTTGAAGCGCACCTGCTCATGACTGGTTTCATGGATGGCTATACTCGGTGGATAACTGAAGATGAGGATGACGATGTTGAGGATGCCGACGGGGCAGGCAATGATGACACGGGGCAAGACGAAGAGATGATCGATAATGGCGGCGGGGAAGAGGCCGGACATGGCAGCGGAGAAGGGGCCAGACATGGCGGAGGAGAAGGGGCTGGACATGCCGGCGGAGAGAACGACATGGACTCCACGCAACAGAGTTCATCGGTACTAAGTTCAATCGTGCGGGACCCTCATGTTCAAGCATTGCTTCACAAGGAGACGAGTACTGAGAGAGCTGCTTCTAGAGAGGAGGATAAGCCGGAGCAACTGGTGGTAGACTCGAACACTCCATTGTATGATGGTTGCAATCCTGAGGTGACCCGCTTGAGTTTCACGCTCCAACTCCTAAAGACGAAGGCTAAAAACAAATGGACCGACACTAGCCTTGATGAGCATCTCAAGTACCTAAAGGATGTTCTTCCCGCGGGTAATCTATGTCCTACTAGTGTTGATGAGGCCAAAAAGATCGTGTGCCCTCTTAATCTGCCACACGTTAGATACCATGCATGGATCAACGATTGCATAATTTATCGGAAGGAGCATGCGGAAAAAACAAGCTGTCCGGTGTGCAATGCTTCTCGATACAAGAAGGCCGAGAAGAAATGTCCCTAGAAAGTTGTATGGTACTTACCGATCACTCCCCGTTTCCAGAGGTGTTTTGTAGATCCCAAGGAAGCAAAGCTAATGTGCTGGCACGTGGAGAGGAAGAAGCCCGACGATGGAGATGATCCAAAGCTGAGACACGTGAAGGATGGAAGCTAGTGGAGAGCATTGAACAGCTTCTATCGGTATTTTGAATGTGATGCAGGGAACATCGTGCTTGGCGCGTGTACCGATGGCATGAATCCGTTTGGCAACCAGAACACCAACCATAGCACATGGCCCGTGTTTGTATGGATGTACAACCTCCCCCCTAGTTGTGCATGAAATGAAGTACATTCACATGAGCATGCTTATTCAAGGGCCAAAACAACCAGGAAATAATATTAATTTGTATCTGGGGCTACTTCAAGAGGAGTTAGACACGTTATGGAAAACACCGGCCAAGACATGGGACGCCAGCAAAGGCGAGTATTTCAACATGAGAGCCACGCTGATCACGACAGTGCAGGACTATCTCGGTTACGGATATGTGGCAGGCCAGGTGTGCCATGGATATTGCGGATGCACGCGGTGCATGGATGATATGACGTCTCAGCAACTAACGTCAAGGAAAGATGGCGGGTCCGGGAAAATCGTGTACATGGGGCATCGAAGATGTCTTGAACAGGACGACCCGTGGAGAAACCGTGGAGATCTATTCAATGGTGACGATGGGCATCGAGGACCTCCACGTAAGCGAAGCGGTGCCGAAATCGATGAGCTGTTGAAAAACTGGAAGGAGTGCCCCACGTTGGGAAAGACGATGAGAAAGGCGCCGGAGCCGCTGCTGAAGGTATGGAAGACGAGGTCTGTGTTCTGGGACTTGGAGTACTGGCACAAACTCGATACACCTCATTGCCTTGATCAAATGCATATCTGTAAGAATGTCCTTGAGAGCTTGCTCGCAACACTGATGAACATGCCGGATAAGACCAAGGATGGGCCGAAGGCAAGAAAAGACTTGCAAGATTTGAAAATCAGGGAAGATCTGCACATGCCTCCTCGTAAAATGTCAGACGAGACAGAGACGGAGACAGAGGCACAGGAGAAGAAGGGCAAGAAAATAAAGAAAGAGGATTATTGCCCCCCTTCTTGCTTCACCTTAAGTCAGGCTGAGATCAATGTCATCTTTATGTGCCTTACCGGAGTCAAAGTTAGTTCCGGTTACTGTGGTAAGATAAGCAGATATCTAGACACGGACAAGAAAAGGTTTAGCGGGATGAAGTCTCATGACTGTCATGTGATGATGACGCGGATATTACCTGTCGCCCTTAGAGGGATAATGGACAAGCACGTCCGTGACACGCTTATTGGTCTTTGCAACTTTTTCGACGTCATCTCTCGAAAGTCGGTCAGTGTGAAGCAGCTCCGAAGGCTACAGGAAGAGATTGTTGTGATACTGAATGAGCTTGAGATGTACTTCCCGCCCGCGTTCTTTGACGTGATGGTGCATCGGAGTGTCCATATTGTGGATGACATAATAGACCTGGGGCTGTCATTCCTGCACAACATGATGCCGTTTGAGAGGATGAATGGGATCATCAAAGGATTCGTTCATAACATGTCCCGTCCGGATGGAAGCATGGTCCAGGGCTATTTGACAAAAGAGTGCATCTCTTTCTGTGAGAATTTTCTATATGTTGCAGACCTGCCGCCTGGTGTTAGTGTTGGTTTGCCCATTAACAAGCACGATGGGAGGCTCGAAGGAGATGGTCACTGCAACGGTCGTAGGGAACTACACGTGGCATACTCAGATCGACGCAGCGACTTTGACAGAGCAAACTTGGTAGTGCTACAACACCTAGATGAGGTAGATCCTTTCGTGGCACTGCACAAAGAAATTATCGCAAAGAAGTATTGTGACCAGGGGGGGGGATGCAGGACGAACGCCGAAGTTACTAGAGAGCACAACTCCACTTTCCTGCATTGGTTCAAAGAGCATATTATTGCTAATCCCCCGGAGGAGGGCTCTAAGGACGGACTGCTCATATACGCCTTAGCACATGGCCCCTCGCCCAACCTCGTAACCTATCAGGCATATGATATCAACGGATACACATTCTACACGGAGGCCAAAGATATGGACTGTGATGATCAGAACTCAGGGGTGACGATGGAATGCATGACCGGCAGCGACAACGCCGCAACTGAACGATTTTAAGGAAGGGTCGAGGAGATCTGGGAGCTTGACTACTCTGGACTGCACAACACGATGATGTTCCATGTCAGATGGGCAAAGAATGTCAAAAGAGAAAACCGGATTTTCGCTACCATGAGTATACCCGACGCCAAGAGCGCTACCGTGAACACTATCGCAAAAAACAAGCCATGGGTACACGCTAAGCACGTGACACAATGCTTCTTCATAACCGACCCATGCAATCCCAGTCGTGTTGTCTTGAGGAGAGGCAAAAGGAACATCATTGGAATGGATGGAGTCGCCAACGAGGAAGACTATGATCAGTATGGCAACCCAATGAGGGAAGATGACGATGATGATGAAGTATACATCAAAAGAAGAATCAATACTACATTACCTAAGAAAAATTGTACTCCATGGAAAAGGCAAAGTCACAATGAGGGGCTCAATTATTCTTCGATGAACAATAAGGGAAAGAAGCTGACTCAAAAACGAAAACGTCAGCACTGAGGAACCGTATGTTATCGGTCAAATGATGTAATATATATATATATATATATGTTCCTATTTTGTATACACACTTAGCCATTATTATGCATGGGTCCAATGATGTAATATATATGTTCCTCTTTTGCATACATATTTAACCGTCAAATGATGCAATACATATCGCCCTCCCTTCGTTCACTGCTCTCGGGAAATAAAAGTGGGAGAAAATAAAGGAAAAGAAAAAGGAAAACTGGAAGTATTAGCAGCTACTGAAGGTAGTAGCAGCTACTGAAGGTAGTAGTAGCGCGTTTCGTATAAACTGCTACAGCTACTGAAGGTAGTAGCAGCGCTTTTTGTATAAACCGCTGCAGCTACTGAAGGTAGTAGTAGCGCATTTCGTATAAAACGCTATAGCTACTGAAGGTAGTAGCAGCGCGTTTTGGCCAAACGCGCTGCTGCTACGTCCACTTAACCCAAAATTCTCACTATCCCTGCTTCATCCCGCCTTTCCCCCCCAAATCCCCACTCTCTCTTCCCCCGTCGCTCGCCCCCAACCCCGGCGCCGGCGCTCGCCCCCGACCCCGCCCTCTCCCCCGACCCCGACCCCGGCCCTCGCCCCGACCCGGCCCTCGCCCCCGACCCTGGCGCCGGCGCTC